>NW_026112298.1:80000-164876 GCF_024679095.1 Eriocheir sinensis | reverse complement strand
GGGATTAGGGTTAGTTCGATCTCTGGTCATCTCTCTCTCTCTCTCTCTCTCTCTCTCTCTCTCTCTCTCTCTCTCTCTCTCTCTCTCTCTCTCTCTCTCTCTCTCTCTCTAGTTCTCTCTAGTTCTCTCTAGTTCTCTCTCTAGTTCTCTCTCTAGTTCTCTCTCTAGTTCTCTCTCTCTCTCTCTCTCTCTCTCTCTCTCTCTCTCTCTCTCTCTCTCTCTCTCTCTCTCTCTCTCTCTGCCACATACATCCGTACCCGGTTCGACTCTTCCCCCCCCCTTTCCCTGTACCTCCTGCTGTGTTACAATCTCAATATTTTCTTGGCACAGTAGCAAACAAGATTCAGTGATGACGCGTCCTTCCCCTTCCCCTCCCCGTCTACTTGACCTCAATTCTCCCTATTACTTCCCTCTACCTCCCTGCACTTTTTTCCTTTCTTGCTTTTACTGGTTCCTCTAATTGCTTTTCCCGGAGCCATTAATCTGTTCTTTTTCTCCTCTTTCTCTCTCTCTCAGCACAAATAACCGCGCGGGTGTGTTTTCCACGCAGGGTAAATGAGAGATTTGTCTTAACTTTTGTACCCGCCGCCAGAAAGTGAAGAAAAATAAACCAGGATATATATATATATATATATATATATATATATATATATATATATATATATATATATATATATATATATATATTGCCGGCAGTCCATCAATGAAGCAGGGGGGTTATTCAAATGTGTCTCCTGTGCTCCTAGAGTTTTACCAATAGGCGCAGCTGACATTACCAAATGTGGGGTACAAACTTGTTGGAGGGACTGTTTTTGTGCCTAAAGAGTAGCCTATCCGGATTTTATGTTTTTATTTATAAATGATCCCAGAGACATTCTGGAGTTAAATCAAAGTATGTGCTCATCTTTGTTTTCATTCATACACACACTGGTAATATTTCTATGGTGTCTGACTCACTTAATTGTGTGAAATTCTATTGTGATAAACAGTAACAAATTCGTGTCACTAGTAAAACTGAAAGTAGTAATGTAAGTTATGTCTCCATGAAATATACACAAATAAATAAATATGAAAGCTCACGAAGTCACAATAAGTGACATCATCTGCTTGGCGCAGTAAAAATATGCTTATTTAATGTATCCGATACCCGCAAAATGGCGTGCGCTTCTGCTTCGGGCCACAGTTATCGTATAAAATATGAACGTATTTTGGTATTGTTGTTCTGTTGTTTATTCAATGTTCTGTTCGAGAAAAAGAATACTCATAATTTTAGTTAGTTTTATGGTTATAAGGATTCTTTACGAAATACAATTATAACATTACCGCCTTTAAGTTAGGAAACGTACTGAATCCTGGATCGGCTATGGTGATGTTTGATGCGCGGCTATTGTAGCATCGGTAACGCTACTCCCGTAACGCAATGTTTGCCTTGGAGGTAATGGAAAGCTGCCGATAATCTGTTGGAAATTTTGATGAAAACTTTCTGCTGATCAGTCTGCTGGTGCTAAATGTGGCAGATGATTTACTGAGACTTTGTTATTATACAAACCACAAACATTTTCCGTATAACCGAATTTCTTGCCTAGGCTCCTGAAAGCTGTTGGAAACTTTACGCAGCAATCTGCGATATTATTTTTATAATAAATACAAACTTTTGGGAAGAGTGAGGCTGCTTGTCTCTATGTGAGAAAAAAATATAAATCCCCCATGCCTCTTCTCCCTCCCGCGCTGATGCCTCCGGTCATGAAGAGAAAACATGGAGGGCTGGAATAATCACACTGACGTGATATTGATGTGAATAAAACCCACACTAGCAGACGAGGATGGTGAAAGCGTCCACCAAAACTGTTTAGGAAACTGAACATCTTTCATCTACCAATTGTGGGTCTTATTCACATCAAGAGGGCCGCGTCGCCGAGAAGCAGCGATGGGCGGATAAGGAATTTCCTGGATTTAAAAGGGGTGCGCGATAACCTTTTTCAGGGACGGCATACGCCATGGGGGGGGGGGGGGGGGTACACAATGTTGCGAAGTGGTGCTGCCTGCCCCGGAAAAAATAACTACTTCATAAAATTGATCCCTCTGTCTCGCCGTACGTGTGTCTGGACGTGTGTCTGCGCGCCTGCCTCTCTGCCTTTCTCTATGTCGGTCTGTTTATCTGTTTGTCTGTCTACCAGGATATGGAACATATGTGAGCATCAGTGAAGGGACAGACCAGGGAGGGATTTTGTCTAACTGCATAACATCTCTCGCCTCCCATTTCACAAAAGTATCTTAGCATCCCACTTAGCTGCCCCCGATATGGCCGTACGTTCCCTGTCCCATTAAGACTCACCCCTCCACTCCCGTTCCCAGCCCCATAAGACCCCTCCACTACCCTGTCCCACGCTACTGAAGTCCTCCTCCCTTCCTCCTTTCACCGTGCCTCTTCTTGGGGTCACGCTCGTATAACTTTCCCTTAACGTCGCTGGGTTGCATTCTTTATCCTGACTGGCTCCCCAAACTGCAAACACACGCACAACAGAATTAGCTGCAGCCACTGTTTTCTTGGTCTTGTGAAAAATTTCTTTGTCTCTCTCTCTCTCTCTCTCTCTCTCTCTCTCTCTCTCTCTCTCTCTCTCTCTCTCTCTCTCTCTCTCTCTCTCTCTCTCTCTCTCTCTCTCTCTCTCTCTCTCTCTCTCTCTCTCTCTCTCTCTCTAAGTGTCCCCTCTTTTAGACACAATAACGCCCAGGAGCACCTCGTTTAATGGGAGTTAGGGAGGAAACACTGAGCGGCGTCTCGTTGGTAGAGCTTCATTCATATTCTAACTTCATATCATCACGCCACAATCATTAACTGTAGGGCCGCGTCATACACCTAAGACACCACGACTCATATTCTTAAAAATTTCGGGGTTCACGCACCCACATTTGATAAGGCTTTCGTAGAGGAAGTAGGTATTTCCATGGGTAGTCTCATGAGCCTTGTGATAAGTTTGACAGGGTTTCTGCACCAAGGACTTAAAAACACTCATGAGAACCCGAGTAACATCGTTTGTGGTCTTTGGAAACCGTTGTTGTGAGACCCCATGCATCCCGGCACGCCTCTAAGATACCAGATCGCAGGGAGGCGGAAGGGAGGGTTGTGGCGCCGCCCGAGACAAGGGACAGAGATAAGAGTCTGGACCGAGGGGAGGACAACACAAGACGTACGGCAGCGAGTATGAACGATGAGGCTTCCTTGTCATAGTGCTTCAGAGGCTCGGTAGCGGCAGGGGTCCACGGCAGGGAGGAAGAGGGGGGTGAAGGGAAGGTAATGATGCATGGAGAGTAGGGGAGCGGAGTGGCGTCTTGGGGAGGTTGAGAAACAAAGGGGCGATGAGGAGAGAATGGTAAGGGTAGAGGGTGAGCTCGTAAGGGGGAACGTTGAAGATGGGCGTCTTTAGGTAGTGATAAACGAGTGTGTGCTGTTGCAGGGGTGGAGGATGAGGAAGCACTGGATGATGGAGTATAGGGTGCTGCAAGGGTGGGAGAAGAGGTGGTGGTACGGACGTGAGAGTATGCTGCAAACAGTTTTATTCTGTGTATGTTAAGGGTTGGTTGTATATAGATCTTAATATGAGGAAAGAGTGGAGGGTGAGGAGGCTCTGAAAGACGGAGTGGTGGGTGCTGCAAGGATGAGTGGGGAGGGGGTGGCCTGGACAGGAAAGTGAGTGACTGAGTGAGTGAATGAGTGACTGAGTGATCATATGAAAGAATATATGCAAAGACAACACTAGGTCAAAATCCTTCTCCACTGACAGCTATGTAGTTAAAAGTAGCTACATGTATCATTTAGCGCAATACAGGATATAACTTCACAGCTGCCTTCATTTAATTGGAAAAGAAAGAGGCCTGAAAAGAGTATTGCATAATGAAAGATGACAGCGAGATGTGAAGAAACGCTTATTACACGCGAGACAGGATGGCATAGGGAAGAGGGAAGCAAGGGAGTAATTAGATGCGAGAGTAACCTGTTGGGTGCCGTACTGATAAGAGTTTTAATGTCCCTCTGGATCACCGCATAAATCTCTATGTGTCTCGTCATGTGTAGCCTGCCGGACGAGGATTCACTTAATAGCACGCATCACCCCTTCCCTCCCTGCCCCACACTGTTCCCCTACCCTTATGATCTGTAGGTACGATCACGGCATAAATCTCTATCTGTGCCTCGCCATGTGTACCGGACGAGATCTGGAAGACATCACATCACTTGCGGGGATTCACCAGCACGCATTATCACTTTCCACCCTCCCCCACACACTGTCTTGCTACCCTGATGATCTGCAGGTACGAGATTCATTCAGTAACACAGATATGGATAGGCAAGCGAATAAACAAACTTTGCAATGGGGCGTCTCCTGTCTGGGGTGTGTAGTGACAGGACGGCGTCTAATCAGGGATGTGGAGAACGCACAGGGCAAGCCAGGCGATGCTCAAGCTGAGAGGAGAGAAAAATAGCTTAGCAAAATCATTAGGAGCTGAAAAAGGATACATAAAGTTGGCTGGGACTGATGAAAGCTTTTTGGGGGGGTTGGGGGAAGGAGCCTTTACTTAGTTTTCTATGTATTTTCGTCTCGATAGTAATAAGAAATAAACAGAAAACTCAGCTCATATTTTTAAATTGATTTCGTTACTATATAGTTGTTTTTTGCCATTGCTGCATTGTAGAAATTTTGAAGAGGAGGAGCAGGAGGAGGAAGAGGAAAAGGAAGAGGGGGAAGGAAGGGGAAAGGAGGGGGGAAGGAGGGGGAAAGGAGGGGGGTAGGAGGACGAGGAAGAGGAATCGGAAGAGGAGGAGGAGGAGGAAGAGATACAGACCCCAACAAGCTTCCTCAGCTCCCGACACACTTCCTATAACTTGGTGGTCGTTTGTCAAACCTTCCCTGAGCTCGACACCGCCCACTCTCCTCCTCCTTGCCTTCTTACTCGTTCTCTTCCTTGATCAGATATCTGTTAAGTCTATTCTTCTGCCATACCACTTTGCAGCTCCTTATAATCATAAAACGAAGAAGGAAGTAGAGCATTTCCAAACCAAAAATAAATTATTTAAAAACACCTTTATCGATGTTTATATGGACCGCCTTTCTTCTCTCTTTATATTCTTCAGCTCAGTTATCCGGGTTATGCATTTATTTTTCATGATAAAAGTATTAGCAAGAAAGGTTCGTGAGAGCTGGCGCACATACCATAACAGACGTTGTGTCTGCATACACGAAGGCCGCGTGCATGCATTGCAATGGCAGGAATGTTCAGCCACTCCCCTCTGGAGCTCACGGTGATTTATCTGACTCGCATGTCGCTGCCCAGGAGACGGGGAGCATCTTGTTTCTCTCTTCGTGTTCCTTCCTAAGCTTATCCCCGCAGACCGCCCATCCGAGGCCGAGTTGAGGGTAGTGGAAAAGCTTGTGCGTGCGGCGCCAGACACGGAGTGTTGCGTAAAGTATGAGCCACTCAGCGACTGTTCCACGGCACAATTCACGGAACCTACCACACACTTTCGGTGGTAAGGGATCACTGATGGATTTCTATACGTTTATACCACTATCATACGTTGAACAATTCGCTTCATGATACATGAAACACTCCTGAGGTTGCCTACAATAACCGAATTGATCCTAGTGGTCAATCACTTGAAAAATCATATAGACGTGTTAGTGATATCACCGTTCACACGGATTCATTTGTCAATGCTCACTACCCAGCCCGGTCTCGAGCAGTAGGAATATTTTCTCATTTATGTTTTGCTATATCTTTGACTTCGAGAATCTGAGAGTGGTAAATACATAATATTTGTAACAGCAAAAGACCAGATTAAGGAACCTTTGAAAATTCTATTCCTTGATTCAGTGAACCATGAAAATAAAAGAATTTCAGTTCACCAGTAACCATGCTTCCCAGGTTACTCAGAACAAGAATATCACATAACGACCCTGGCGGCATGACGCTGCTGCCCACGACAATTGGGCCCATACTCTCCAACATTTTGGGGCTCACACACTCACATTTGATGAGGGTTTCGCAGAGGGTGTGGGAATTTCCATGGGTAGCTTGATGAGCCGGTTATTCTTACTAATTTGTCCGTGTCACATGCAATAACGAAACTTACATTCTATGTAGGACACACTGTGGCCTTGCCATATATCTAAAAATCTTTTTGGGGATGAGTCAGATCTGGCTGCGTGAGCCGAGAGCGTCTGAGAATATTGGCCCAGCGTCGCAGCGACTGACGAAACACTTGGGCCAAGACAAAATACATCTAACGACTGTGAATCATGAATCTCCACTCCCAGCTTATGGTGTAAGTGCGGCTTAACTTCGAAGCTGCCGATGAGTATATTCTTACATAAGTTTCCTTCGTTCCCTGGCGCCATAACGCTTCACGGAAATTATGCACCACTGCTTTTATTTTTTACCCAGTGAAAATCATCTCACGTCTAATATAAAAATGTAAACATCCTAGATAAATAAATATTAAGTTACTTAAACGAATCGGATTTCATGAGGCTTCGGATCTCTTTGAAGCTAAGAATCAAACGAAATTGATTCACACACACACACACACATAAGTGCAAGGGTAGCACGCTTTCCTCACAAATGAGCGGTCCCAGGTTCGATTCCCGGGTGAAGTGGACACGGATGGGCAGTCTCCTTTAATCCATACCCCTTGTCCACCCAGCAGTGAATGGGTATCGAGTGTCCGTCGGGTGTTGTCCCGCCTCTCCGGTGATTGTGGGTGTCGGCCAGTGAGGGTCCAGCCGTTCCCAGTAATCAGTCACTTGTGCTCAAAAGCTCATTCCGGGAATCGCGATTTCATAGCGTGATCAGACCATAGTGAATGACACACACACACACACACACACACACACAGTAATAGTAATGACTACCTGGGTATGAAGTGGTGAGGAGCACGAGTCGAGGTGCTGGCACAGTCAACACACCAACGTCCACACACCACCACTACCACCTCGTCTGACAACCCGCGCCGCACTGATCCAAGGCTCCTCCTGCCAGCCGCTACTTCACTACGCTCTTCAAAAACTCTTCCTCACACTGATCCCTTTTATGTTTTTTCTCTTTTTCTCCACTTCCCCTTGATTCCATATCCTCCTCCTCCCTCCCTCATCCCCTTACTGTCTCATTGTTTCCACACCCCGTCCGACTAATTTCCCTCAGTCTCCCGTCAAAAGTTACTGCTTTCCACCTTCTCTTAACCTCTCCAACTTCCAGCTAGCCACACACACACACACACACACACACACACACACACACACACACACACACACACACACACACACACACACACACACACACACACACACAGGGGCGTAGCCAGGATTTCAGTTAGGGGGGGGCACAATCTTTACCAGTCTGTCTCACAATACTGATAAGGATCAACACCAGTGGTTCTTAACCTTTTTCATCGTATGACCCCCTGAGACTCTCCTGGGTATTGCCGTGACTCCTATAATAAATTTTGTAATGGTGACCTTTGTGTAAAGGTAAGGTAAAACGAGACTATATGAAGATCCTGATTTATATAAAATATTACAAATAAAAGACCTTGAAAAATGCCACAGATCCCCTACAAGTGCTATTTCAAAATCCATGGAACTAATGCACATAAAATAAAACCTACTTATTCAATCAGTGGAAGTATTGACATTGTTTTGCAGCCATAAGTAACATCAAAGCGAGGAGCAGTGCTCGACCGGCAACACCTCATGTCGCAGTCAATCACAAGTCTACTGCGTGCCATCATTGATGAGAATTCAGCCTCGCAGCGATAGGTCGAGGTCCAGTATGGTCAGTGCAAGCACCGAAAGAAGAGGATAGTCGTCACTCAGTGTCGCCTAAAATGTCGATCGGAAGCTCTTGTTCAGAAAAATCGACTTTCAACTGAGTATCCTCACGAATTTGAAGAAATTCTACCTTCGCAGCAACATCAGTATCACAGATGGCACTGTCCTTCACTGAGAAGGGTCTGGAGATCCACGCATCAGTACAGCGGTCATCCAGTCCTGGAAAGTAACTTTCGATGGCGTCATTCACCTCCAGAAGATGAGGTGAGATCTCCTCACGGAAACTGCATTCAACTTCTGCCAGAGAATCTAGGATAGTTGTCATCTGAGGGAAGAAAGTTGTGTCACTGTCCAGAGCTGAAACCTTTTCACGTAAAGTTGAATCTTACACTTGAATACTGCCAATTTGTCACGAACTGTGTGCAGCATTGCAAAGTTTCCTTGGAGTGAAATATTCAGGGAATTCACTTCAGAGAAGAAATCAGCCAAGTAGGCAACCTTTGTTACGAAACAGTCATCTTGCATTATTTCGTGAAGATTTTCTTTCGAGGTACGACCTTCTTGCAACAGCATCGTTATTTCCTCTCGAAGTTGCAGCACGCGATTCAGAACTTCGCCACGTGAGACCCAACGTACCTCCGTGTGAAATAGGTTACAGGAGAACAGAGAAGTCAGAGCCCATTTCTTCACAAAGCACTTTAAAAATCCTTGAAGTTGTTGCGCTCCCTCGGACATGGTTCACAATCTTCACAACGTCTGTGAGCACTTCTTGGAGTCCAGGTGGGATAGTCTTCATCGCCAAAGCATAAAGATGAATCATGCAATGAGTGAAGGAGACATGCGGAGCGACATTCTTCACGAATCATGGAAGGAGCCCCATCTGTACACAGACCGACAAGTGCTTCCCAATTTAGTCCATGTTTAATAAGGAGAAAGGCTTCTAGGATTTTGAAAATATCCTCTCCACGAGTTGTTGTGGCCACTGGCTCAGAGTACAAGTACTCATCCTTCATACCTTCCTTGTCAAGGTAGCGAACATAAACAATAAGTTGGGAACATGAGGCAACATCTGTCGACTCATCCAGTTGCAAGGAATAAACAGGACTACTCTTCACAGCACTCACCACTTGAAGGAGAATATCCTCGCTCATGTCCGAGATCCTACTTTTGACTGTATCATTCAAAAGGGAAATTGCCCTCAACTTGTGTGCCTGCAGTTCAACAAGAATCATCTTCGTTGCTTCCAGAATGCAAGGATTAATCAGATTTTCAACAATGGTATAAGACTTCTTGGTCTGCGCTTTTTTTAGAGCAATTCTGTATGAAGCCTCCAGCGCGCTCCTTTGTTCTGACGAGCGAACTGACCAGTGGAATCGATGCGACTGGCCTTCAGAGCAGCTTCTATTCGCTTGAAGTAGTCCAAGCTCTTGTCCACCAGTTGGCTATGGTAAGACTCAAAATGAACCTTCAGTTTGCTTGGCCTCATACTTTCATGACTCAAAACCTTGGTGCAACTGCTGCGCCTTGGGAGTCACAGCCAGGAGCGGAGCACATAAAGACCCCACCCATGTAGCTATGATCTGACCGACTGACTGATTGAGGTTTATGTTTTCAGCAGCTGGCCGCTTCACATACATGAAGTAAATAATTTTCTCCCAAACCCTCCGCGACCCCTCGAGAAACCCCAAACGACCCCCCCAGTTGGTCACGACCCCCGGGTTAATAACCGCTGATCTACACAATTTGGGCGGTCACAGCCATGCACGGCATGTCATTCTCGAGAACTTCCAACAAACCCACAAAAAAGGAGTTCCTGAAGGGGGGGCATGTGCCCCCTGTGGCCCCCCCTGGCTACGCCACTGCACACACACACACACACACACACACACACACCTCTCTCTCTCTCTCTCTCTCTCTCTCTCTCTCTCTCTCTCTCTCTCTCTCTCTCTCTCTCTCTCTCTCTCTCTCTCTCTCTCTCTCTCTCTCTCTCTCTCTCTCTCTCTCTCTCTCTCTCTCTCTCTCTCTCTCTCTCTCTCTCTCTCTCTCTCTCTCTCTCTCTCTCTCTCTCTCTCTCTATATATATATATATATATATATATATATATATATATATATATATATATATATATATATATATATATATATATATATATATATATATATATATATATATATATATATATATATATATATATATATATATATATATATATATATATATATATATATATATATATATATATATATATATATATATATATATATATATATATATATATATATATATATATATATATATATATATATATACTACCGCAATACCAAAACCGTACCGCAGTACCGCAGAGGATTGCTGAAAGTACCGGATTACCGGTACCACGTTCAAATTTCCTGCGGTATTTTTCGCGGTACCGGCAAACACTTTAAAGAAAAATAGTGATGATAATAATTAATGAATAAATAAATATGTAAATAATAATAAACAATACCACTGTTTGAGGGGGCCGGGGGGGCGGGGGGCACCTGACCCACCAGATAGACAGACAGACGGTCGGACATACGAACAAATACCGTGAGAAAGAGGGGAGGCACTTTCACTGAAAAGGATAGGTACCTATTGTTAATTAAAAGGATGTGATTTTTCATCGGAGGGAGGTTGGAACCAGGATTTTTTCACCTATGCTTTTCTATGAGGAACCATACTTGCTTCTAAAATTAATCAACACCTCATAACTCCTATAGTTCGTTAAATCAATTCATCTTTAGTTGCGTGCGCAACTAACGATTATCTCGCTATAACTGGCAACAGAGACAGAAGGGGCAGAGAGACACGTTACTAACGTGTACCTGCTACTGGCAGGTCGGTGAAAATCTTGCTCCTAGGAAATAATCTATTAAATAATTACCTGTATATATTATTGTTATCTACAACATTATTATGTTACTTATTCCGGGCACATCTTTCCTACTGGATAGTTTCCACCTAATCTCATGTACACTACATATGTATTACCTAGTAAATAAAAATAAATTTATGATTATAGTAAGTGAAGAAATATAGGCAATATACGCGTCCCTCCGGTTCGTCTCGTCTCCTGCTCCACCCATCGACGCTCTCCCATCAGCTGATTTGCGTCCCCCCCCCCTTCTCTCTCTCTCTCTCTCTCTCTCTCTCTCTCTCTCTCTCTCTCATTCATACGTTAAGGGATATAAATAGATAATGTAACGAAATAAAGGAAAGTAGGAGGAGGAGGAAGTCCACTCAGCTGATTTACGTCCCCCCCCCTCTCTCTCTCTCTCTCTCTCTCTCTTTCATATGTTAAAGGAGATAAATAGAGATAATTTAATGAAATAAAGAAAAGAGTAGGAGGAGGAACAAGAAGAATCTCTCTCTCTCTGTCTCTCTCTGTCTCTCTCTCTCGCGCGCGCGCTGTACACGATATATGAATCCATGCACACGTTTGACTTGAATTAATGGCAGATAAACAGAAAGTATATGCTGTCTGCATCAGCATCAACAGTGATAACGAGGATGACCTGTTTGTCGATGGTGATGAGTATTAAAGTAACATGTGGTCAGTTATTTACATTACTAATCCACCCATCGTGTACTCGCGGTCTATTTTTGTATGTTTTAACGTTTTGACATATCTACATGAACCCATATCGTATGGTAGTCTTTTCCTAATATCAGAATAAATTATTCATATATTTCTCCAATTTCGTTTCACGTTTTTACTCGGCAATGAATTCCCGCTTCAATTCCACACTTATTCCTTTCCGTCTCTTACGCAATTTCCTATAAATGATCAAGCGTCAGCTATGTACTTCATCCCATCATACGCTCAACGTAACCTGTGGGAAGGAGGATCATATACTCGTACAACTTTCAATGGTTGTATAGTTGCATAATCTTGGGAGGTAAATACGGATGCGAAAAAGTTATTTAGGATTGCAGCCATTTCGCAATATACTTAAGATCGTCTTTAGTTACTTTTGCAGCTTTGAATTCCTCGATGTTGGGGTTACCGGCAAACTCTACGGCGTCAAACGTAGCCATGACGAAGAGTTCCACAAACTATGAGTGAAACCTACTAGTGGCCTTATAAATGACAGGAAAAAGATTATAAGGCAATAAAAGGCTTATCCGGTACAGTTATTCAGTTGAATAACTAGCAGGTCAATTATGGCCCAAGGTGTTCTTTAGCAATGGTTAACAGGGATAACAGCCGGATAATGATGGCTTACTATCGATACTGATGGTAACTATCTTGCATTAACCAGGGAATGATGGTGAAATACCAAAAAAGGACCACTAGTCTTAACCGGAAACAAGACGGCTAACGACCAATGGACAGGCTGGTAATAGCCGTGAACAGGATGGTTAACTACTAGGTTAGTGACTTACAATAATCCACCCCCCGTTAAATTATCACAAATCACTTGTTGGTAAGCACTTATGGGCTTCAGATACTTTACCCCAATAACGAGCCACTGGTATTCAAGAATATAATTTTTCACAATATTATATAGTGTCTTGAATACGGTACTTTTCATTAATTACTGGCTGAAAAGTTTAGGGAAAGGTCACGTTAATGGAAAAGGAAAGTTGGAAAGTTTCGTTTAGTCGGCGCAACATCTGTGGTCATATGCCGGAGAGAGACAGGAGGGGAAGGAATTATAGGAGAAAGGAACAGATCCCAGGAGACGGGACACAGTCACGTTAATGGGTAGTATTAGTTAATTATAGGTGTGAACTTTTAGTTCAGTACAAGTTCATACATGTACAGTGAGTCTAGTTCAGGCTGATGGGAAATAAGGCTTTAAACTGGGCAAATCACATACGACACACTCCTATCATACTAACCTATTTATACTTAACTGGCCACTTAAACATAAATATGAGTTAGCAGGCTTCACAGGTTCATTTACAGAGGTAGATATCCCGTGGAGGAGGGCAATAATGACTTTAATAATTACAGTTACGTTAAATTGGTCACTAAAGGTTGCTTGACAAATTACGTTACGTTGTTATACTTATGTAACAATCCCGGACAGGCCCCCAATTTGTTACGTCACCGAAAGAAAGGGTGACAGCTTTAGGTGAACAACAACTCTAAGTAAAAGAACACAATTAGATTAAACACACTTAATTATATTTACATTATACCTATACTTAATAGGAAACAAAGCAAAGAATATAGTCCCAGGTATAATAAGTAACTACCCTTAGTGACAGGGTGAGATGAATAACAAAAGAAACAATGAAACAAGCAACAGTTGGTAATATATCCTCCTCGGTATATCTGTCCTTGTATACTTCACCGCCAAGAAGATGTCGCCGTGTGAAGCAAATCCAATGAGATGTCACACTTAACAGCCGGTTGAGACTAGACTGGTTCCCCACTGTTGTTGTTGTTGTTGTTGTTAAAGATTTACCCCTAGAATCACTAGGGGAACGGGCCTTTGTCCGAAGACGGCCCGTTAAGATGGAAAAGATCGCTCCCCCCTTCAGGAGGGAGCACGGGCCTTAGCCGAAGGCGGCCCGTAGCAGTGTGCCGACAGACAGACTATCGGCGACGCAATCTAGCCGACCAAGTTGGTCTGTCGACGAAGACTGGCGTGTCTCTGGTTTCCCACTTCTTAAAGATATCTCCCCTTAAGGGAGACGGACCTTTGCCATATGTGACGGCCCGTAGCGGAGTGTCGAGGCAATGCTACTCCTCAGGCGTGGGGTAGAGGATGAACCCGCCGGCTGGCGTGCAGAACGGGGAACGGGCGCACAAGGCAGCCCATAGCAGGGCCGAGCGAGCAACTTAACAGTCCACAAGCTGACGGAAAGTTGCTCGCTCGACGAGTGCTGGCGTTCCACTGGTTCCCACAGTTGTTGTTGTTGTTAAAGATTTACCCCTAGTATCACTAGGGGAACGGGCCCTTGTCCGAAGACAGCCCGTTAAGAGGGTAAAAATGCTCCCTGCCTGCGCGGAGGAGCACGGGCTTTGCCTAATGGCGGCCCGTACCAGGGTGCCGACAGACCGACTCTATCGGCGATCGAAATCTAGCCGACCGAGTAGGTCTGTCGACGAGGTCTGGCGTGTCTCTGCTGGCTGGGTCTTGTCTTGTCTTAAAGATTCACCCCTTAATAGGGGACAGGGCCTTCGGCCGAAAGGCGGTCCTGTAAGGAGGAGCGAGCAATTGAAAACTCGTTACGGAGGTGGGGATGCCTCCGCCGCCGCCACAGACACGAGTGTAACAGCCGTCGAGCAGCGACGGAGGCACGGGCCCCCGGGCAGGCGCCCAGAAGCAGCCCGTAGCAGGAGCCGGGCGAGCAACCAGGCAATCTACTACCGGCGGAAGGGCCGGCCAAGTTGCTCGCCCGACGAGGGCTGGCGTGCCACTGCTGCTGTTTCCCACTGTTGTTGTTGTTGTTGTTAAAGATTTGCCCCTAGTATCACTAGGGTAACGGGCCCTTGTCTTAAGACTTAAGAGGATAAAAATGCTCCCTCCCTGCGCGGGAGAGCACGGGCTTAGCCTATTTGCGGCCCGTAGCAGGGTGCCGACAGACCGACTCTATCGGCGATCGATATCTATATCTCTGTTTCCCACTGGCAGGCCGGGGCCTTATATAGCTTCTGATGAAGCCTGGCTTGCTTCGTTCGAGGTGTTGAGGTGTCGAAGCGTTGCAGTCGACACAGTAGCTGGAACTGAGGTGTTGAGGTCTGATGGTTGGGGGTCGTTATTAGGATGGAGATGGTTGTTTGTGAAGTGGGACGAGCACCCAGGAACGACCCTCGAGCGTACGTCTTGAAGGGTCGGTACAGATGTTAGCTACTGGCATCCGTTTTTCGTTTATACTGCTTGATCATGCGGCGGTATTTATCAAGCAGTTCCTCAGAACGGGTTGTTTTTACGTCATTTGTCCCCGAGTATATGACAAAGAGTGTGTTTTGGCGGCAATACTCGTGACATCATCGCACGCTGCAGTGATGTCGTCCAGTCTGGCACCTGGATAGCAGTAATGTTTTCTGCGACCAAAATAATATAGATAAAAAGGAACTGACCCATAAAAAGTTTAATACCCCTCCACCTCCCCCCCCCCCTTTTAGCGTATAACCCCCTCCCCTCACCCCTTTCTTCCCCTTCCCTCCCCACTGCAATAAAATTATGACTCTTCTACTTCCCCTCCATTATCTTCCTCCACCTCCTCCTCCTCCTCCCCCCTCCTCCCTCCCCCCCTCCATACTCAATATGGGTTGTTCAATCACCTCATTAGGGACGTAAGCCTCTGACCACATCTCCAATATACACACAATATTTCCCTCCTCCTCCTCTTTCTGCTTGGGTTCATAGCGAGGAACTTCGAATACAAGAAGCCGGGAGCTATGTTATCCTTGTATAATTCTCTGGTAAGGCCCCACCTGGAATACGCCGTGCAATTCTGGTCTCCTAATTACAGGAAAGACATTGAATTACTTGAGAGAGTACAGCGCCGCGCCACGAAGATGATACCATCACTGAGGACGAAGCCCTATGAAGAGCGACTCGAGCGACTCAACCTCTTCACGTTGGAAAAGAGACGACTGCGAGGAGACATGATACAAGTCTTTAAGTACCTGAACAAGCTCAGCAACGTTGATCACTCCAAACTCTTCACGCTACAAACCAACCTGAGAAAAAGAAACAACGGAAAAACAATTCAAGCAAAGCGATGCAATACCGACATCGGCAGGAGTTATTTCTCGAAAAGAGTGGTTCGCCACTGGAACAGCCTCCCTGCAGAAGCGGTTAGCGCAAAGAGCATCAACTCATTCAAGAAACGCATTGATCGCCTCCTTGCTGCATCGGGAGTGAACTGAACGTACCCAAGAGTAGGTGCACAAGTGCCTTAATCCTTCCCTGCAAGCCACTCCTATGGCAAACGGATTGATTAAATCACTGAAAGCAGGCAGCCTAGTAATGAGCCAACAGGCTTTCTGCTGCCTGCTAGTCCATGTTTCCATGTTTCCTCCTCCTCTCCTCCTCCTCCTCCTTCTATTCTCTTCCACTTCTTCCTCTGAGTCCTAGTCCTCCTCCTCATCCTTCTGTGTCTTTTCTCCTTAATCCTCTTTCTCCTCCTCCTCCTCCTCCTCCTCCTCCTCTTCCTCCTCCTCTTTATTATCATCATCATCATCATCATCATCATCATCATCGTACTAGTCCTTTCCTTCCTCCTGTCTTTCCTCCCTCATCTCGCTCAATCTAATCTTTCAAAATCTGCCGACGACACAAAGGTGGGTGGGAAAGCCCTCACAACGGCAGACTGCAAAATTATCCAGAGAGACCTGGACCAGATCACTCGGTGGTCAGAAAAATGGCAGATGTCCTTCAACACTGCCAAATGTAAAGTAATGCATATCGGATCCAGAAACAGCAACCACACATACCACATGGGTGGCGAACCACTACATGTTGTGCAAGAGGAAAGAGACCTCGGGGTCACCATCAGCAGTGACTTGAAACAAATAAAACACTGCAAGTCCCCCTGTAAGAAAGCCAATACAATGCTTGGGTTCATATCGAGAAACTTCGAATACAAGACGCCGGGAGTTATGTTATCCTTGTACAAGTCGCTGGTAAGGCCCCACCTGGAATACGCCGTGCAATTCTGGTCTCCTAATTACAGGAAAGACATTGAATTACTTGAGAGAGTACAGCGCCGCGCCACGAAGATGATACCATCACTGAGGACGAAGCCCTATGAAGAGCGACTCGAGCGACTCAACCTCTTCACGTTGGAAAAGAGACGCCTGCGGGGAGACATGATACAAGTCTTTAAGTACCTGAACAAGCTCAGCAACGTTGATCACTCCAAACTCTTCACGCTACAAACCAACCTGAGAAAAAGAAACAACGGAAAAACAATTCAAGCAAAGCGATGCAATACCGACATCGGCAGGAGTTATTTCTCGAATAGAGTTGTTCGCCACTGGAACAGCCTTCCTGCAGAAGTGGTTAGCGCATAGACCATCAACTCCTTCAAGAAACGCATTGATCGCCACTTTGCTGCATCGGGAGTGAACTGAACGTTCCCAAGAGTAGATACACAAGTGCTTTAATCCTTCCCTGCAAGCCACTCCTATGGCAAACGGATTGATTGAATCACTGAACGCAGGCAGCCTAGTAATGAGCCAACAGGCTTTCTGCTGCCTGCTAGTCCATGTTTCCATGTTTCCTCCTCTTTCTCCTCCTCCTCCTCCTTCCCCCCCCCCTCTGAGCTCCATAATCACATCCGAGTTTTTTTTTAAATATTGAAAAATATTAAAAAAAGGCGATCACGCCCTTATTGAAACTAGAAATAACGCGACACTTTTTGCCTCTCTCGTAATGAAACATTTTATTGAATGCTTTCCAGTTATACGGTGTGTGTCTGTAATAATAATAATAATAATAATAATAATAATAATAATAATAATAATAATAATAATAATAATAATAATAATATACAGTTTATTCAGGTATACGGCAGCCGTCTGGCTGAAAATTTACATTTGATAAATATATTTAAATAAATTTCGCTGACAAGAACAAGTACAAAAAGAGAAGGGGGACGGAAAACTTATCTCTGGGAAAGGTAGGGGTGATGGGAGGGGCTGGGTGGGATGGAATGCAGTGGGGGTGGTGCCGGAGGGACGAAGGGGCGGATTCTTCCAGATGGCGGTGAGGTCAAGTGCGATGTTAATCCTCGGGTAGGATGCTGTGTTCAGGTGACAGGTCCCAGAGGGATGCAGGTGGGCAGTATCTGGGAGGTCACTCAGGGATACCCAGGCTTAGTAAGGAACTAAGGAACTGCTAAGCCTGAGGCGGCGAGACACAGGTGGTGGTTGCTGGCCGGTTTATCGGAACAAGTGCACAGAGTTGATAAAGTTGCCGTACATCTTGCTCCAGACCTGAGTGACGAGGCTGCCTCACTGCCTGCCACCTGAACTGACCTTCCTCTGCTGCTGGATGATTTCGGTGATTTCGTCCTCCGGAGCTTGAGCGTGTCCTCGGTGTTGTGTTGGCGACACAGCTCTCACTACCCTTCCAGCACCACTAACCACTGCACTCACTGTATGTCTGTATAGTGTTCACTACCCTTCCAGCACCACTAACCACTGCACTCACTGTATGTCTGTATAGTGTCACAACATTTCACGAGTGTTCTTTGTAATAATGAGTACCTTGAAAACGATGGGAAGGGTCGGGGGAATGGGGAGCGAAGGAGAAGAAAAAGAAAAAGGAAAAGAAAAAGGGTCAACAAACTGACCCCGTGGCTGCTATGGGGAGCGCCAAGTGACACGTCTTGACCCTGTGTGTGTGTGTGTGTGTGTTTTGGTCAGGATATTGTTGTTTATCTATATATTCATCTGTATCTCTCTCTCTCTCTCTCTCTCTCTCTACGACTCTACGACTCTACGACCCAAGATAACCTAGTCAGTAATGTCACGGTAGGAGAACACCTCGGTTCCTGCGATCATAAACTAGTGCGCGTTGACATTAGAGCTCAAACATCGGTGACTGAAAATAAAGTAAAGGTGCCCAATTTCAAAAGAGCCAACTTCGTAGTAATCCGACGAAAACTAATAGATATGCAACTATCAGATGACGGCAATGTAGAGGACGCCTGGCTAAGCTTTAAAAATCACTTACTCACTCAGCAGGACACATTTGTCCCCTTGTGCGAGAAGCGAATTAACACAAATAAAAGTCCACCTTGGTTTAATAGCGAAATTAAACACTCAGTCAAGGAGAGAAAATTGTTTTACAGGTTAAAGAAAGAACAAAGCACCCCCGAAAACATTAGACTCTACAATGATGCCAGGCGACGAATAAACAGATTAGTGCGTCAGGCAAAGCGTAGATATGAAGAAAATATTGCAGCCAACTGTAAAAATAATCCGAAATTCTTCTTCAGTTACATAAACAACAGAAAGGCGATCAGAAGTGGAACTGGACCCTTAACAAACAGCGACGGTGCACTAGTGACTGACAGCCAACACGTTGCAAACCTATTAAACAATTACTTTTCCTCGGTGTTTAACACTAACAGTCCTCCCACCACTACCACCAACACCAGTACTAATGTAAATCCCGAGCATGCATTGCCTAACTTTGAAATAAAAACCGATGAAGTCCTTAAAGCCCTCAAATCACTTAAAACAAATAAAAGTCCTGGACCTGACTAAGTATATCCAGCTCTGCTGAAAGAAACAAAGAGCGAAATACTCTCCTCCCTCACAACCGTATTCAATATGTCCTTGCGACAAGGCATCGTCCCTTCAGATTGGAAAAAGGCTAACGTGACACCGATTTTTAAGAAAGGAGACAAAAAAGTACCAGGTAATTACAGACCCATTAGTCTAACTTCGGTTGTAGGTAAGCTAGTTGAGGGCATAATTAGAGACAAAATTGTGAGTTACCTTGAAAGCCATTCATTAATTGGGGGCTCACAACATGGCTTCCGAAACAAAAGATCCTGCCTATCAAACCTATTAACCTTTTATAACTACCTCTTCACTGTTTATGACGTAACCAAATCACTGGACGTAGTCTATCTTGATTTCCAGAAAGCGTTTGATAAAGTCCCGCATCATAAATTACTTTACAAATTAAAGCAAATAGGTATTGACGGTCAAGTAAACCAATGGATCGCGAATTCGTTGAGCAACAGACAACAAAGAGTAGTGATTGACGGATTTAACCCAGAGTGGGAGCCGGTCACTAGTGGCGTCCCTCAGGGCTCGGTTCTTGGCCCAGTGCTCTTCATTATTTACATCAACGACGTGGATGTTGGACTCAATAACCGCATTAGTAAATTTGCAGACGACACAAAGATTGGTAACTCGGTTCTCACTGACGAAGACAGGCAAAGCCTTCAAGAGAATTTGCACAAAATTTCAGCTTGATCGGATTTTTTTTTTTTTTTTTTTTTTTTACAGCAAAGGAGACAGCTCAAGGGCACAAAAAAAGTATTTTTTTTTTTTACAGCAAAGGAGACAGCTCATTTCTTAAAAAGCCCTTTAACGTAGACAAGTGCCAGGTCCTTCAAGTTGGAACGAGGAATAAGAAGTTCGATTACGAAATGCGAGGCGTTAAACTCAAAAGCGTTCAATGCGTCAAGGACTTGGGGGTCAAAATCGCGTCAAACCTCAAATTCTCACAGCAATGCATCGATGCAGCAAATAAAGCGAACAGAATGTTGGGCTTCATTAAGAGAAACTTTTTATTCAAGAATAAAGATGTAATACTCCCGCTCTACAATAGTTTAGTCAGACCCCACTTGGAATATGTGGTACAGTTTTGGTATCCCCACCATGCAAAGGATATTGCTAAATTAGAAGGTGTTCAGCGTCGGGCAACGAAAATGATCCCTTCCTTGCGCAACAAATCCTACGAAGAAAGGCTTTCTACCCTTAACATGTTCTCTCTTGAGAAACGTCGTCTCCGAGGAAAACTGATCGAATGTTTTTAAATACTTAATGGTTTCACGAATGTAGACAGATCAACATTGTTTATGATCGATGACACTTTGCGCACGAGGAACAATGGCGTAAAACTCAGATGTAGACAAGTAAAATCAGACTGCACCAAATTTTTCTTCACCAACGTTGTAGTGCGAGAATGGAATAAGCTTCCACCATCATTGGTCCAGTGTAACACGATTGATTCCTTCAAAAATAAGCTCGACCGTCACTTCCTTCAACTTAATATCAACTAGAGTAGAAATGCAACGTTTTGGAGCCTTCTGATTAATGTAAAATCACTTAGGTTTAGGTACAGACCACCAAGTCTGGACCATGGGGTCTGTGTGGTCTGATTTTCGATGTAATTCTATGTAATTCTCTTTCAGTGTCTATATATCTTTTCGTCGTCGTCCTGAAAAAGCGTATCTCATCTTCCCTCCCTCTCTCCCTTCTCCTTCCCTCCCTTCCCTCCCTCTTCTCCTTCCCTCCCTCCCTCGCTCGCTCCTTCCTTCCTTTCCCACCAAAATAACATTAGAATAAGTTTGTCAATCCATCCGGAATCTGGGTTAATCCTAAACAAACATGAGTCTTGTTTGCTCTCTGTTAATTCCGGAAGGGAGGGAGAGAAGAGGGGGGGAAGGAGGAGGAGGAAGGAAGGAGAAAGATGGAAAGGGAGAGGAGAGGAGAGGAAGGAATGAAGGACAGGAGACAAATGAGAGAAAAGGGAGGGAAGAAGGAGGAGGAGGAAGGAAGGAGAAAAATGGAAAGGGAGAGGAGAGGAAAGGAAGGAATGAAGGAAGGGAAATGAAACAAGGGAGAGAAGGGGGAGGGAAGGAAGAGGAGGAGGAAAGAGGAAGGAAGGAGAAAGATGGAAAGGGAGAGGAGGGAATGAAGGAAGGGAAAGAAGACAAGGGAGAGAAGGAGAGAAGGAAGGGGAGGAAGAAAAGAGGAAGGAAGGAGAAAGATGGAAAGGGAGAGGAGAAAAGGAGTGAAGGAAGGTAAATGAAACAAGGGAGAGAAGGGGGAGGGAAGGAAGAGGAGGAGGAAAGAGGAAGGAAGAAGAAAGATGGAAGAGGAGAGGAGGGAATGAAGGAAGGGGAAGAGGAGGCTCCTGTACGAGTGTCCTGCGCATTATTCATCTAAATCCAGATCCACAAGGAGGAGGAAAAGAGAAAAAGGAAGGAAGGAGATAGATTGGAAGCGAAAGAGGAGAGGATGGAAGGAAGGAAGGTAAAGAGGAAGAAAGGAAGGGAATTGGAGAGGAAGGAAGGAGGGATAGAGACGGCAAAAGAAGGGAGGGAAGGAAGCAGAGGAGGGAATGAGGGAGGAAACACCAGAGAGAGAGAGAGAGAGAGAGAGAGAGAGAGAGAGAGAGAGAGAGAGAGAGAGAGAGAGAGAGAGAGAGAGAGAGAGAGAGAGAGAGAGAGAGAGAGAGAGAGAGAGAGAGAGAGAGAGAGAGAGAGAGAGAGAGAGAGAGACACAAAGAAACACAAAGGAAGAACAAACAGCAGCAGACCTGCTGGTCCTTACGAGGCTGTTTGTGACAAGCTACACTAACTATCTAATCAAAGGTGGAAGATGAAGGACAGCAAAGGCGAAGGCTCCTCCCCACCCCCCATCCCTCCAGCCAAAGCTGACAGGAAAGGAAAAAGAACCATGCAGCATGGAAAAACTGCATGAAAATTATGTAGGAAAGAGGAAAGAACTACCATTACTGCTACCACTAACCGGGCGATAAAAGCGGTATTCGAAAACCAGTATTCGAAAGAACTTAACGTTATTATGACAATGAGTAATATCTTAGTTGCTGGTTGGATTCAAAACACTTGTCTAATCTATTCTTGAAGGCCGTAACTGTTGTACTATCAACGACATCACAGGGTAGAGAGCTCCAAACATTAACAACTCGATTGAAGAAAAAGTGTTTAGCTTCGTGCGACGAGAATCTTTAACCACTTATCTTCAAATTATGATTTCTTCTTGTTCTATTTGATCGATCAATTGTAAAGTAATCTTCCGCATTATATCACTGAATCCTTTAAACATTTTAAACACTTCTATTAGATCGCCTCGCATTCTTCGTTTTGATAGACTGAATAAATTTACTTATTTAAGCCTTTGTTCATATGATAAATTTCTCAACCTAGGAATCATCTTTGTTACTCTTCCTTGAACCCGTTCCAACTTTTCTATGTCTTTTCTGTAGTAGGGAGACCAAAACTGTACACAGTACTCTAGACGGGGTCGAGCCAACGAATTATACAGTTTTAATATTACTTTTTCCAATTTATTATTAAAGACTCGTCCGATGAAGCCAACCAATTTGTTTGCAGTTTTAACTACCTCTGAACAATGTTGACCGGGCTTTAAATCGCTTGATATAGTGATTCCAAGATCCTTTTCTTTACTTACTGCAGAAAGTTGTTTGCCATTCAATACGTACCGAACGCGATTGTTATTTTTTCCGATGTGCAACACTTTACATTTGTCAACGTTAAATTTCATTTGCCATTGATTGGCCCAACGTGCAAGTCGATCTATATCTGATTGTAAAGCTTCTTCGTCGAGTGTCGCAGTTACTTTACTAGCAATTTTTGTGTCATCAGCAAATTTTGATACTTTGCAAGTGAGCCCATCTTCGATATCATTAACATAAATTAAGAAGAGCATGGGGCCAAGCACTGATCCTTGAGGTACGCCGCTTCTGACGTCGAGAGAGAGAGAGAGAGAGAGAGAGAGAGAGAGAGAGAGAGAGAGAGAGAGAGAGAGAGAGAGAGAGAGAGAGAGAGAGAGAGAGAGAGAGAGAGAGAGAGAGAGAGAGAGAGAGAGAGAGAGAGAGAGAGAGAGAGAGAGAGAGAGAGAGAGAGAGAGAGAGAGAGAGAGAGAGAGAGAGAGAGAGAGAGAGAGAGAGAGAGAGAGAGAGAGATAAGAGAAAGGGGAGAGGAAGACAATATGACAAAGAAGATTAAAAAAAATGAAGTGGCAGGAGAGACAAATATATGACAAGAAGAGAGAAAGAACGCTGACAAAAAATGAGGAGAGAGAAAGATGGAGACAAAAATAAATGAGTGGAGAGAAAGATGGAGACAAAAATAAATGAGTGGAGAGAAAGATGGAGACAAAAATAAATGAGTGGAGAGAAAGATGGAGACAAAAATAAATGAGTGGAGAGAAAGATGGTAGGAAGAGAAAGCTGAGAAAGGGGGAGGAGACAAAGAAATGAGATGACAGGAGGAGAGAAAGAAGCCAATAGGAAGAGAGGTAGAAGACGACCAAGAGAGAAGACACAAACACCTGCAGGAAGGGAAGAGCAGGCAGGCGCTGGGGGACCTCAGGGTGCTGGCGTTCACTTCTCTCTAAGTCTATATATACCACAAGTCAAGTCACTCTGCTTCAAAACTGCGACCGGTACGCGCAGGAGGCGGTTTTGGGGCGGAGCAGCGGGATGACGTCCCTTGGAGCTAAAAAAAAAAAAAAAAAAAATACCCGCCAGTTCAGGGGTGACTAAAGTTGGGGCCGTATGTGCACTCTGGATGTGCATTCTCGCCTTCTTTCACAGCGCGTTCAGGCAAGCCACCAACGAAAATATATGTCTTTTTATTGTACTATTGCGTGACTGTAATTTCAATGACTACAAACGGCGGCGTGGGGTGTGAGGGAGGGCATGTTGAAGTGATTGATTTAAATTAGTACGCCTTTCCTCGTTTTCTCTAAATCCCTGTTTCTACATTCTCTAGTTTGGCTCCAAGCAGTGTCACGCATAATCCACGCCTCGGCCGTGTCTCCTCCCACAAACCTGCGTATGACTTGACTTGGTGTATATAGACTTAGCACGTCTCTGAGGCCAGGACGTGTGCGAGGATGTCGCGCCAGCCAGGGAGGGACCCGCTGCCGAGGTCTGTCTGTCAGGTGCGGGTGCGTGCCAAGCCTGCAGAGGAAGGAAGGGTGAGTATACAGGCAGACAAACACTCACGTACACACACAAGCACACATATAAACAATAATACAGAAATGAATAAATAAATAAAAAACAAGAAAAAAATAGTCATACCTCCGTTTACGAGTTTAATTCGTCCCGGAATTTTGCTGGCACACCAAAACACTCATAAACCAAAACGAATATCCCCATTGAATTTAATGTGAATCCCATCAATGCGTCTCACATCCCCAAAAATGTTTAAAAAAATCATTTTACTTGTTATTTTCTACTGAATAAAATAATTTTATGAACAAATAGCAATAATAAATAGTATAAAATACAAATGAATTTGTTACGGTTGTTACGAAGACTCCCGCAGCCGCTAACTATGCTCGAGGTGTACGCTTCGCGCTGGGGTTTAGCAGCCGCAATTTCCTTATTCTCGAGGCACCGGAACTATGTCTGACCACCCAAAGTCCATATACACCAAGTCAAGTCATACGCAGGTTTATGGGAGGAGACACGGCAGAGGCGTGGTTTATGCGTGACACTGCTTGGAGCCAATTAAACTAGAGAATGTAGAAACAGGGATTTAGAGAAACCGAAGAAAGGCGGACTAATTTAAATCAATCACTTTATCATGCCCTCCCTCACACCCCACACCGCCGTTTATAGGCAATGGAATTACAGTCACGCAATAGCACAATAAAAAGATATTTTTTCGTCAGTGTCTTGCCTGAACGCGCTGTGAAAGGAGGCGAGAATACACATCCAGAGTGCCATACGGCCCCAACTTTAGTCACCCCTGAACTGGCGGGTAATTTTTTTTTCTTTTTCTAGCTTCAAGGGACGTCATCCCGCTGCTCCGCCCCAAAACCGCCTCCTGCGCGTACCGGTCGCAGTTTTGAAGCAGAGTGACTTGACTTGGTATATATAGACTAGTGACCACCAACGTGAAGCTAACCCGACATATCGTTCGAGATGGAGGGTGAACAGGAGTCAGTCACGTCCAGACGGCGAGGGTCGCACACTGTTCTTGTTGCAAGCATAGTATATCCACCGCCCCAGTTTTCTTCTTTGCAGCAACATCCCTTTTAACCATCTTTCTGGGGGACATTATTAAAACACAAGCAACGCACACTGTACTGATGAAAACACAAAAACCGCACGCCAGAGCACAAATGTAATTGGACACGAGAGCACGGGTACTACCTCTGCGAGTGCACAACGTGGACTGAGACTAGGGTTGCCACCTTCCCTTAATTGAAACACGGAACGCCATTTGTTCCGTATGTGGCTGTCTGGATGGTTAGGTAGATAAAATTCAGTATTTTAAAACTGTAGTGAGCATATTTTTTGGTGAACCACAAAATGAGTCCATAAAATTGTTTGTCAAGGGTCGTCCTGAAATACATGAAGGCCTACAGTACGTGGCGCAACGTCCCTCCTCCCTTCCTCCTGCCTTCACCAGTAGCGGCTGTCAGTCATGGCAGGCTAGAGAAATTTTAGCATTGTCACCCGCTCCTTAAAATATAGATTGGTTCTGTATTGCAGAATGTGAAGTTGCGTTCGTTATTTTTTTCAACTCAAGGTGGCAGCCATAACTGAGATTATTCCCATTGTTTTCCACTTTGAGCACTCTCGTCTTGCAGGGAACAAAAGGAACCCACGTTCACGTCTTCAACTTGTACAAAGAGACACGCCAGTCCTCGTCGAAAGACCGACTTGGTCAGTTAGGCTGATGTCAGCCGATAGAGTCGGTCTGTCGGCATCCTCCCCTCCCCTTCATGAGCCGTCACTTGGTAATGGGCTCTGGTCTTGGAGGGACGTACACGCTTGACCCTGACGGCCTCCGTATAGCCTATGTCCCCACCCTTGAGGTGGCAACAAATATTTAAAAAAAAGACTTGTACGAACTTGTCACTGCTCGTAAACTAAGGCATTTTTTGTGCTTCTTTTTGCTCGTAAAATCAATACACTTGGAAACTAAGGCACTCGTAACCTGAGGTATTACTATACAATAGAATAATAAATAATAAATAAAAATGACTAAATAAATAAAACAAATTGAAATGAAAACAAAATATATAAGATAGACATATGCAATAGACATACAGCTTTGGCTTCCATCCTCTTTTAGGCTTGTAGGCTCGTCCAGTGGTGAACAAGCCTACAGCACGGCTCTCAATGATCCAGGGCAGCCCACATGTATCCCTGACCGCCTTGGAGACTCGCCCAACACAGACCTCTTCCTAACCTCTAATGTTTCAGCCTCAAACTGTTCTCTCCGTTGGGCTCCTCCGAACACAACCATATTTCTCTATTCTGTACGTCCCATCGCCCCATTTCCACCACGAGAGCTACGTATCCATGTTTTGCGGCAACACCCTCGCAGTGCATCGCTGCTTCACTCTATTAACCCTTAACGGCAGCAGTATTTGAAGAGTGGCTCCCACAAAATGAATCGTCTATATATAGTCACTGCCGACCTTAGGACCGTAACATAAATATAGTT
This sequence comes from Eriocheir sinensis, assembly GCF_024679095.1. Classification (NCBI taxonomy): domain Eukaryota; kingdom Metazoa; phylum Arthropoda; class Malacostraca; order Decapoda; family Varunidae; genus Eriocheir; species Eriocheir sinensis. The sequence continues at coordinate 138,140 of NW_026112298.1, read as the reverse complement.
ACGCCCCATAAGAGGTGTTTTAACTATTGTCTATACATAGATTTTAGCGCAACAGTCTGGAAGTGTTGTTATATTTCTGCCATACAAAACTGACTGACTGAATTTTGGACCGTCTCTGTAGAGTTCCACCGCCGTCTAAAGGTTAATGCACAATCCGCTGCTTGCCACATTCATGAAGTGAGTGCTTGCGATACACCCCCAAACTATTACGTAGGAGGTGCAAAAAGCATAAATTCTGACGCAGCAAAAAGTACAGCTCAGAGGGTGTGATTGTCCTGCATGGGCCAAGGCAACAAAGTTTTGCACATTCACACAAGATCTTCCGACACTCAGCCCCACACGATGTACAATAAAAGCAATGTCAGGACTGTCCCTCTATATAAATCATCGCCGCTCTCCCCAACACATGAAATCATAATTGTGGCGCTTCCTGCTGAAGTGAGGCAGGCGACACGCACAAGAAACTGATTCCCTCTGTTGTTTCTGCGCTTTTCCCCGGCATTTGAATGAAAATAAGTCGACCATAATGCCACAACTTCTTTGAATGTTAGTCTGAATAGCTGCCTCAGAACGCCTCCTGAATAGTTGGTCGATGCAAGGCAAGTGATATCTCAAGATGGACCCCCATGGCGCTTACCTCACTTCAGCAGAGAGACACACAATTATATACACACCAAATTCTCACACCACACCACCACCAGCACCGGAACTCACCGTTGTTCCTCAGTGCCCTGGTCTGCCGTCTCTGGTGGTCCAAGGCATGGCTGTGGACCTTGAGCTGTAGTAAGGGTCCACTGTGCCTCCCTTCCTGGTGGACTCCGTGAGGTGCTGGCTGCTTAACACCACCATGGAAACATGGAAACATGGAAATGCAGGCAACATAAAGCTTATTGGCTGATTACGAGGTTGCCCGCTCTGGTGATTTAATCTGCTCAACAACCACTTAGTGCCCGCAGAGCAGATGAAAGCACCTCGATATTCAGTGTACTCCCGTGGCAATGAAATGACGGTTGATTCGATTTTTGAAGGAGTTGATGGTATTCGCATTTACTACTTCTGAGGGAAGATCATTCCACTGGCTGATGACTCGGTTTGAGAAGAAACTCTTGCCAATGTCTGTGCTACATAGATTAGATTGAATGAATAAGCCGTTATTTCTAGTTCTTGAGTTTGTTTCCAATTCAAAGAACTTTGAGTGATCGACGTTGTTAAACTTTTTCAGGGACTTGAAGACTTGAATCATATCCCCTCGTTTGCGCCTTTTCTCCAGTGTAAAGGGATTTCGTCGCTTGAGTGTGGTACGTATGGTTGAGCTCTCAAGGTTGGAATAATTTTCGTGGCTTGTCATTGAACTCTTTCCAGTAATTCGATGTTCTTTCTGTAGTTAGGAGACCAAAACTGCACCGCATATTCGAGATGCGGTCTTACCATGGAATTGTACAAGGGTAGCATTACATCTGGCGTTTTACATTCGAAATTCCTCGCTATGAACCCGAGCATAGTGTTGGCTTTGTTATATGCTTTTTTACAGTGCTTCACGTGTTTCAGGTCACTGCTGATAGTGACTCCAAGGTCCGTTTCCTCCTGCACCGCCTGCAGAGGTTTTCCATGCATGCATCCGATCACAATCTTATTTCTGCATCCTGTCCTATCGCTCCTGTACACCCTCTGGACCCACCGAAGAGGCGATGCTTCTGGCATTTTGCTTCAGCTCGGTGGGACGACCTGAGGCTGTACTTTTCCGATTTCCCGTGGAATGATTATTGCTTCCAGGATAGAGACCCCTCTGTGTGTGCTCAGCGCATCACAGAGGTGATTGTCTCTGGAATGGAGGCATACATTCCTCGTTCTTTCTCTACTCCTCGCGCTAAAAAGCCTTGGTTTAATCACGCTTGTTCTCATGCTGTCAATGATAGAGAGGTAGCTCACAAAAGGTACCAGAGCCTTCAAACTAATGCTAATTATGAACTTTACATTTCTGCCCGAAATCGTGCCAAATCAATTCTCCGACTAACCAAAAATTCTTTCATTAATAGAAAATGTCAAAACCTTGCTTTCTCTAACTCTTCCCGTGACTTCTGGCATCTAGCCAAAAACATCTCCTCCAACTTCACTTCTTCATCTTTCCCTCCACTCCTCAGTCCTGACGGCAACACTGCCGTCTCATCTATCTCGAATGCTGAACTCTTCTCTCAAACTTTTTCTAAAAACTTCACTCTGGACGATTCTGGGCATATTCCTCCTACTCATCCCCCCTCTGACTCCTTTATGCCTGTTATAAAGATTCTTCAAAATGATGTTTTCTATGCCCTCTCTGGCCTCAATCCTCAGAAGGCTTATGGACCTGATGGAGTGCCTCCTATTGTCCTTAAAAACTGTGCCTCCGTGCTGTCACCCTGCCTGGTCAAACTCTTTCGCCTCTGCCTGTCAACATCTACCTTTCCTTCTTGCTGGAAGTATGCCTTCATACAGCCTGTGCCTAAGAAGGGTGACCGCTCCAATCCCTCAAACTACCGTCCTATAGCTTTACTTTCTTGTCTATCTAAAGCTTTTGAATCAATCCTTAACCGGAAGATTCAAAAGCACCTTTCCACTTCTACTGGTGATCTCCTAGCCTTCTTAACTGACTCTTGGTCATCCTCTCTTAGCCCTTTCGGTGAAACTTTTGCTATTGCGCTGGACATATCAAAAGCTTTTGATAGGGTCTGGCACAAATCTTTGCTTTCTAAACTACCCCCCTACGGTTTCTATCCTTCTCTCTGTGCCTTTATCTCCAGTTTCCTTTCTGACCGTTCTATTTCTGCCGTGGTAGACGGTCACTGTTCTTCCCCTAAATCTATTAACAGTGGTGTCCCACAGGGTTCTGTCCTATCTCCCACTCTTTTTCTGTTGTTCATTGATGATCTTCTTTCCAAAACGAGCTGTCCTATCCATTCCTACGCCGATGATTCCACTCTGCAGTACTCAACTTCTTTTAATAGAAGACCCATCCTTCAGGAACTTAACGACTCAAGGCTGGAGGCTGCAGAACGCTTAGCCTCAGCCCTTACTATTATTTCCGATTGGGGCAAGAAGAACCTGGTGTCCTTCAACGCCTCTAAAACACAGTTTCTCCACCTATCCACTCGACACAATCTTCCAAACAACTATCCTCTATTCTTTGACAACACCCAGCTATCACCTTCCTCTACACTAAACATCCTCGGTCTATCCTTAACTCAAAATCTCAACTGGAAACTTCATATCTCATCTCTTACTAAATCAGCTTCATCGAGGCTGGGCGTTCTGTACCGTCTCCGCCAGTTCTTCTCCCCTGCACAGTTGCTGTCCATATACAGGGGCCTTGTCCGCCCTCGTATGGAGTATGCATCTCATGTGTGGGGGGGCTCCACTCACACAGCTCTTCTGGACAGAGTGGAGGCTAAGGCTCTTCGTCTCATCAGCTCTCCTCCTCATACTGATAGTCTTCTACCTCTTAAATTCCGCCGCAATGTTGCCTCTCTTTCTATCTTCTATCGATATTTCCACGCTGACTGCTCTTCTGAACTTGCTAACTGCATGCCTCCCCCCCTCCCGCGGCCCCGCTGCACTCGACTTTCTACTCATGCTCATCCCTATACTGTCCAAACCCCTTATGCAAGAGTTAACCAGCATCTTCACTCTTTCATCCCTCACGCTGGTAAACTCTGGAACAATCTTCCTTCATCTGTATTTCCTTCAAGAGGAGGGTATCAGGACAGCTCTCCTCCTGTATTTGATCTTCCTTTCGGCCACCTCTTTTGTTTTACTTTAGGAGCAGCGAGTAGCGGGCTTTCTTTTATTATTGTTTTCTTTTTTTTGTTGCCCTTGAGCTGCCTCCTTTGTTGTAAAAAAAAAAAAAAATGCTGTACGTGTGGTTACTATTTCTGGACCCAATATGCGTGACTTTGCACTTGTCAACATTGAAGGACATTTGCCACTTTTCAGCCCATTTGATGACTTGATTAAGGTCCTTTTGGATGATTTCGCAGTCGGTCTTTGTGAGGGCCTTTCCACCTACTTTGGTGTCGTCAGCAAATTTCGATACGGAGGATTTCAGTCCTGTTTCTAGGTCGTTGATATATATGATAAAGAGGATAGGTCCCAGCACCGACCCCTGAGGCACTTCACTCGTAACTGGAAGCCACTCGGAGGCCTGTCCGTTGAGTAGCACTCGCTGTTTTCTGTCGGTGAGCCAATCTCTTATCCACGCGATCAGATTAGCTCCGATTCCCGCAGATTGTAGTTTCTTAAGGAGTCGCTCGTGCGGTACTTTGTCGAAGGCTTTCTGGAAGTCCAGGTATATAACATCACTGGGAATGTGATCCTCCCAGTTCTTACCTTGAAAGAAGTCCGATAGATTAGTTAGGCAGGAGCGCCTGTTTCTGAAACCGTGCTGGGTGTCGGAAATTATATTATTGTCTTTTAGAAACTGAACGAGTTTGTCTCTAATAATCTTCTCGAGTATTTTGCTTACGGGCCTGTAGTTTAAGGCAACGCTTTTGTCTCCTTAAAAAAAAAAAAATCGGGGTGACGTTCGCCATTTTCCAGTCTCCTGGGACCTTGTTTAGTTGTACTGACCGGTTGAATATGTTAGTGAGTGGCTGAAGTATTTGTTGTTTGAGTTCTTTTAATAACCGCGGAGACAAACCGTCGGGTCCCGTTGACTTGTTCGTGTCGAGTTTGTCCAAGTACTTTTTCACTTCTCGGTCGCATATTGTGTCAATTTCTATTGTATATTTTTACGGCAGACAGCGAGCTTTTCAGGTATCATATTACGCCACCCCCTTTTTTCTGCGTTCGGTTTTTGTGAAAGCTTTCATAACCTGGGAACGACAGTTCAGATACTAAGTGCGCAGAATTGGCCCAGGTATCTGTGATGGCTACTACATCCGGTTTCTCTGTTGCAATATACGCACTAATTTCGGCCCTTTTGGGTATCAAGCAACGTGCATTTGTGTACAGAACAGAAATATGAGTCCTGTTTTCGTCACCTCGAATTGTATTGGTTTGGTTATTGAGCGCTTTGTTGGTTGCATTGTTTTTCACCGTCTGTATTACGGGTAGGCTGATCAGGTGTTTCCTTTGCCCGCCCTCGCTTGCAGTTTTTTGAAAGACTTTTTGAAAAACTTTCAACTGCATCGTTCAGCAGCCTTCCAAGACGTGCTGAACCTACCTCATTCAGGTGGAGCCCGTCTTCACGGAACAAAAACGGACATTCAGCGAAGTGATGCCAGGCACTGGTGAATGTTACGCCCTCGTCGCTGCAAAGTTCCTTCAAACTTGTGTTAAAGCTGTATGCCTTAGTGTTGAAGCCGGCGAACGCGTTGAATCTCGGTAGGATTCCTGAGACAATAATGTGAGTGGACATTGTCTTGTACTGTCGAATGACTTGTCTGTATTTTGACAGCAGGTCGTGGGTTCGAGTAGTTTGAACGTCGTTCGTGCCCGCATGGATCAGATACACAGTGCCTTCCTTCGCTCCCTCAGTGACAGCATCTACAGCACTCGCAATGTCATGTAGCTTCGCTCCAGGAATGCAAAAACGCTGCCTTGTCGTTGTAGCACGTCCGCAGAATTCTGTGAGTTGTCTTCTAACCAGGCTGTCTCCATGCAACGAGTCTTACCTCAGGTCTCGGCCTGTCATCATTGTCCCTGAACAGTGGTGTCTGGTTGGGAGATGGTGGTGGTTGGGGCCATGGCCGGGCAGGAGGAGAAGGTGGGGTGGACACGGCTGGGAGGGATGAGATGGTGGTGGAGGAGGGGGATGCGGGGGTGTTGGAGCTGTCAGGTGTGAAGGAGGGAGAGGAGGCGTAGGTAGGGTTAGGGGAGGGTGGGGAAGGGGAAGGCCTCAAGTCCATGAGAGAGCGAGTCTTGGAGCGCGTCATGACAGTTGGAGGGGTGGGATTAATGCAAGGATCAGAGAGAGAGAGGATATTTCACTGAGCATTTGTTTTCTCATCATGCACCGCGTCTGTGACGTCACGCCCGCCAGCTGTTTAACTGGTGCCCACTGGAGTCCAAACCCCTTATTTAAGAAGCTAAAATGGGTGTTTGTGCGGTGTTTAGGTGTTCCAGCAACACAAGGAACTTAGGAAAGAGTGGCTTAAGGTTTGACAGGTTCCCCAGAGACAAGAAAACCTGTCGGAAGAGGAAAATAGCGTGTCGACGGGCAGATAAATATGACGCCAGAAATGGCCGCGTGTGCTCTCGTCACTTCTTAAAAAGTGATTATTCTCCAAGGATTGATGGTGCCACTTGGGGACTAAAGGCTACAAGGGCACTGAAGACAGGGGCTGTACCATATGTACATATTCCATCAAAACCACATGCAGGTATGTTTAGTGAATGCAGTGAAGATGAAGGTGACTGTTGGTGGTGGGGTGTGTTGTGTCGAGTGCAGGGACAGGCGAGTGGCGGCACGTCCCAGATGATGATTCAGGCCCTCCTCCAGTGCCATTTACAGGTGCCAGTGGCTTAATTCAGAGCTATTGATTGACTGATTGTACATCTGCTTTAGGCAAGCCTCTCACATTGATTTACAGGGAGTCACTAAGGACAGGAAATGTGCCAAGAGACTTTCATATTCACATGAACTGTTTAAACAGTTAACATTCGCTGTACGTGCGTTGCACCATCTTTATAATTATTCTACCAAATTTGTCACGTCAATTAGGGGCTGGGTTCTCAAATTGGTATGACCAGTATACCTATAAAACCTTCACAAATGTGAAGAAAAAGAAGTATCCTATGCACTCCTCATGCTATTTTTTTCGGTATATTAGAAGCAGTAGTTGGCTAGATTAACCAAAACATTAAAATTCCTGGAAAATTAGTGAGGCATATGTCACATTATGTATTATAGTAGTAGGCTAGGCTAGTTTTTGAACATAAGAACATAAGAACATAGGGAAACTGCAAGAGGCCGGGTGGCCTACACAGGGCAGCTCCAGAATCCCCCCCACTACTCACGGTGGGTGAGGTGTAGTTACAGGGGTTACAGGTAGAGGCTTGATCCTCGCACTAGGCACGCATCCAGTACCCCGTCACCTTACTGCACCCACACCTCACTGCCACCTGTCGTCCTCGTCCATGTAGCTATCCAGTCTACTCTTAAAACAAGCTATCGTCCCTGCACTAACTATGTGATTGCTGAGTCTATTCCATTCCCCCACCACCCTATTACTAAACCAATGCCTGCCTATATCTCTCCTAAATCTATACTTTTCTAATTTAAATCCATTACTGCGAGTTCTATCCTGCTGGCTAATTCTCAGGACTTTATTTACGTCGCCTTTGTTGTAACCCTTGACCCATTTGAATACTTCTATCAGATCTCCCCGCACTCTTCGTCTCTCTAGTGAATGTAAGTTTAAATGTTTCAGCCTATTTTGATATGGGAGGTTCCTCAGCCCCTGAATCATCTTGGTCATCCTCCTCTGAACTGATTCTTGCATCACTAAAAGAGAATGGTACGGCATTCCTTACTGTTTCAGTCACCGATATTTTGGTAGGGATACAAGAAGGAAATATGAAACACATATAGCTATAGTATAGTATGGACGAAATACAGCATCTGTGACAGCTCAACTTCAGCATTTTATGCTGTTCTCTTGGTTAATTTTCTCGATTTGGTGCATAAATGTTCCAGCCTATTACAAAAGTTTCATTCTACACTTGTTTCATATTCTGCTGCATTGAAATAACGTAAAAGAAGGGGCGTTCCCATGCTTTCGCCATGGCTTTGGGCACCAGTGCGCACGAGATCAAGGCCATCTAGACGGGAGGCCTCTTCACTACCTCAGTGACGTCAGTCGAGCAGGGATAGCGGTCAGGTCAGCCTGGGCTGCTGTCAGGCCTCAACCTCACTGTTTTCCTTCTGTTGTTTGTTTGTTTATTAGTATTATTACTTGTGTTAACATACATAATGAAAAGGTAACTGACTACAAACAAACTGTTATTTAACTTATTGTATAGAAATATGCTGAACAAATACTTTATTCATTAATTATGCATAATAGTGATAATGATACATATACATCAACTGAAACTTGTCAGCGAAGTCTTGAATGTTAAGTAAAGAACATAATGTCAAGACACATAAGGTTCTTGATGGGTCAAGGAATATACATATACAAGTGTAACACACACACACACACACACACACACACACATCGTATAATGGTATAGTATAATTCGTGTAACACACACACACACACACACATCATATAATGGTATAGTATAATTCGTGTAACACACACACACACACACACACACACACACACACACACACACACACACACACACACACACACACACATCGTATAATGGTATAGTATAATTCGTGTAACACACACACACACACACACACACACACACACACACACACACACATCATATAATGGTATAGTATAATTCGTGTAACACACACACACACACACACACACACACACACACACACACACACACACACACACACACACACACACACAGTATTATGATACGTATACCTTGCCACGAAGCAAGGCTTTGCCGTTTATTGAAACCGGTTGTAATATTTATATCATATCATTTATATATAGATACCATATATATCGTATGATATTCAAATTCATATATACTCAATATAACACATTCATGTTCACATCAGATAATATGTTTTTCATCGTATCCACGCCGTATCAAATACTCATTATAATCACATCACATTCCTATTCATAACAGCGAATCACATCTCAGTAACATGGTATATATATATATATATATATATATATATATATATATATATATATATATATATATATATATATATATATATATATATATATATATATATATATATATATATATATATATATATATATATATGTATATATATTCATTTCTCATTCATCTCATATAAGCATATTCTATTCATATCATATATTTATATCTTTTGCATCTTTATTCATATCTTTTGCATCTTTATTCATATCCATGTTTAATCTTTATATTCATATATCATGTTATTTTTTTCACATATATTATGCATAGCATATATAAAGAATCACATCATGTTCATACTATATTCATCAGTAATTATTCATACCATATTCATAATCATATCACAGTCGCATTCCTCTCATAACGCATCATATTCATATATTCACATCAACGAATATTCATATTCATATATAATACATGTGTGTTGTGTAACACAGGCTATTTTATAAACTATATTATTGGCTGTTACAATGCCTGACAAACCCTCATCTTCCTTAATTTAATACACCCGTAATGGATTTTGTACCTACTGACTGTACTAACTATACTTGTATCTCACAATGGTGAACATATCATGTAGCTACTTAATTTGTTTGCTGTTCGTCGGTGGCACGCAGCCACTTGGCGGACACCTCCTTGTCTTGGGGGAAGGAAAACACGATCACTCTGGGTCCAGTTTTGAAGTTTCCTTCACAGTAAGGCACACAGCACTTGTATGGCAGTATTATCTTGGTATGAGGCACAAATAATGTTAATGTTTACAAGTTTTTCACTGTTTTCTGGGTCAATAATGCACAAAACAGAAAGCGTGACCTCTCCCTACGTCACTGCCTACTCACCCCCCAGTGAAGAGGCCTCCCCCTCTAGATGGCTTTGACAAGATGCGGGAGTGACGTCATCGTTCCCTGTGACGTCATAACAATGACGTCGGAGCGAAATATCCTCTCTCTCTCTCTGATCCTTGGGTTAATGAGGGTGGAGGAGGTGGGGAGAGGGGTAGGGAGAATGGCGGATCCTGGAGAGGAAGGGGAGGAGGAGGAGGAGGAGGAGGAGGAGGAAGGGAAGGCGTCGGCGGTCGTGGAGGAGGGGAAAGACGAGGAGTCGTCAGCGGCGGCGGAGTTTTTGTGTCTGAAGAAATCCGCGTATTGGGTTGAACTAGTTTGAGGAGTGGGCAGGGATGGGTAAGCTGAAAGTAGCCTATCTGCCACAGGAAAGAGTTCGAGCGTTCCAATTCTGTATTAGAGCTCTCTAAGGCCTTGACACGATTTTCCATTGCACAGAGTTTACAGGTCGCACTTCCTTTTTTTGAAGTACTGGCCCGCGAAGCGACCCGGACACTCATTACATCTGAATAGTGGGGAAGGCATGATCGTTGATTTGTACAATTAACAGGATAACACGGGAAGTGTATTATCATTTTTTTATAAATAATTAAATTATTTGTTTTAAATTCCTTTTTTATTTATTTAATTATTCTTTATTTTTTATTTTTAGATCACACGACGGTGGGTAGGATCTGTAGCGGAATGAGACGCTGGTAGCTAAGGGAAGGTCGGGTTCTGGAGGCTGGAGGCGAGAGTTTCGCGGTAGTTGTCCTTTATCTATTTTCTATTTATTTGTTTATTTATTTATTTATTTATTTATGGGACAGATGGCGCTATATTACTTTGCTATTATTGAGTTGAGCGCAGTTTAGTCTATTCTCGTAGCAAATAAGTTTCTACTAGCGAAGGTTGAGTTCCCGCGGCGGGCCCGTGGTGTGCGGCTGGCGCCAGATGACAAGGTGTTGCCGCGGAAATCCCAATGTATCTCAGGGGAATTAAGTTTCCCCGGCGTGGGTGAGTGGGTTCTTTGTGTGCCTGTAAACACGTGTTTTAAGCGAAGTTAGAATCGAGCAGCAGGCAACAAGTTACAATTAAAAGCAAGTCAGTCACTGTGTTCTGTGGGTTATTGTGTAGATGTGTTCCAGCAAATGACTACAAGGAGATAAATACTACAATTATACGAAAAATAACACTTATCCGCCCGATCGAGTAACTGGAGTTTTGAAAAACAAAGCAAGTAGAAGCGTCGGCTTGTGGAGTCGGTCGGTTACGGCACTATCAAAAGATCGATGGAAGACGATAAACACGACGCGATGACAGCCAGGCGATGAAGCACAAGTAAGCGAGCTACGTCACAAGAGTGTGGGTCGCCAGGCGGCGGTAGACACTTCCGTCCCCTTGAGAGGAAGGAGGGGTAGGTGGTTAAAGACAAGATGAATATAAAAAAAATGAAAGGAGCAGGAGGAGGGAGAACAGGAGGAGGAGGAGGAATAAGAAAGGAAGAGGAGGAAGAAGTTAGAGAAAGGCAAATAGATTAGAACAAGGAAAAGAACTTATTCCCCTTCGGACGTTTTCCCGCTTATCTGTTTGTTTGTTTCAAGGAGCTTTACAAAATTTTTCAAAGAGGTCCACAAGTTGCATTTTTCAAGAGTGATACGCTGCCTTCCTCAGTGTCCAAGGAGGGTAGACACTCTAGGCTATTGAGTGTAGTCAGCGTACCAAGAAAGTCTCATTTTTATTTTATTTTTATCTCCCTGCACAAGACCAAAAACGAGGCTCATAAGTTATACTTTTCAAGAATGCTACGCTGTCTTTCTCAGTGTCCATGGAGAGTAGATATGCAAGGCTATTGAGTGTAGGCGGCGTACCAACAAAGTATTTCATTTTTATTTCATTTCTATCTCTGCGCAAGACCAAAATCTCGAACTAACTGCAGAGTGGTCAGGGTGAGGTGATACAACAGTGACCGAGGACTGTATAAACTAGAGATGTATCGGATGTCAGATTTCAGAAATCCGCGGATGCGGATGTGTATGCGGATGCCATATGTTCAGATTTTGCGGATGCGGATGCGGATATCAGATTTTACCAAATTGCGGATGCGGATGCGGATGCGAATATGAAATTATGACATCCTCGCGGATGCGGATGTGTTCAGGATTTTGGTAATTCACTGTATAATATACAGCGAGTTACCAAAATTTTGAATACATGGTAATTTTTTTTTATTATTTTACGTCGCGGCCTATTGCGTCGTTAGGCTTTTTCAATGGTGGGGGCCTGATGGTCGGCCCAGCCCGTTGTTGCCTCATGCTGCCCCCCGCAGCTCATCTTTTAGCCTCTCTTTGGAGAGGTAATCTAGAGTCCGGGTTGATGGGTGGTCTTCAGGGCAGCATGTGCATGGGTAGTCTTAGGCCACTCGGCGGTGAATGAAAAATCCCAGCAGTGTGGCGGCCAGGATTCAAACCCGTCTCTCTCCTGGACGTCCTGGACGCGGCGCCGGCACGTTAACCACTCAGCCACCGCCTCCTCATATTACACTTCCGCTGTGGAAAATCCGCTTCATCGTTATCTCCGCTCCTACGCCCTCTACACCACCGGGCACACGCAACAACACGACAACACTCGTGCGATAAGAAGAGCTCAGCGCCGCCAGTTCATATTTTTCAGTCTTATTTTTGTATAATTAGTTTCACAGTAGATAGTTTATGGCGAAGCAATGAAATCTTTCTTGTGGACTTTAAGAGGGAGTATAAAGGGTCTACATACACATTACACAGACATGCGTAATGCTCGTATATATTATTTACAAACACAAATACGTACATACACACACCGTCACACGACACACAGTCACAAACACATTCTGAGACAGGGCAAAGGTGTGCATTCCGCAATTAAAGTCCGTTAATCGCTAATCCGACAAAAGCGGACTAACAAAATAAAATTGTGGAATAGCGTTAGCGAAAAAAATAGCGTATTTGCAGTTAGCGGAATGCCAAAATCATAGTGTGCTAACGCAAACTTTAAAAAACCGCCAACAATGAAATTTCTAGTTAACTTCAAGAATATGCTTGAAAGGGTGGAGAAACTTTTAAGTTAGGATGGCCAGACGTCCCATTTTTCTGAGACAGTCCCGGATTTAAATAGTTCGCCCAGGAAATAAAATGGTCCCGGAAATGTCCCAGATTTCAGGCAGTGTCCCGGATTTATTATATTTTATTTTATTAAAGCGTCCCGGATTTCACTTCAAGCTCAACACCCTGTCCTCTCCTCCACAGCTGTGGAGAGATTGTTCAGATTGTGCTCTAACGTCTTCAGGCCCAAGAGGTCATCCCTGACTCATGATAACATTGAAAAGCTGGTGTTTGTCAATGGAAACATGCACCTCTTGAAGGGGAAGTCGCTGTACCAGTGGGAGGATTTTGTATTTTGCTGTTAGCCGACTAAAAAGTGGTTAGCGGACTGTTGCGGACTTCATTAGTGGAATAAAAAAAATATCGTTAGCATTAGTGGATTTGCGATAGCTGACCGGCGAAGCAGGAAAATTTGCGGATTAGCGATTAGCGGAATACCCAACAAGGATAACGGAATTGTGAATTGCGGACAGACAAAAAAAATAGCAGGTGTCCACCTTTGTCAGCCACACACAATCTCTCTCTCTCTCTCTCTCTCTCTCTCTCTCTCTCTCTCTCTCTCTCTCTCTCTCTCTCCTTGCCAGGCAGGCTGCATTCATTCATACCTACGCAATAATCCACATAGTACTTACAATACTATTACACAGTAAATATAAATTTACTTTTACAAATTTATATGAAACATGCATACTACATAGTCACTATGTAAAATTACTTCCATCCTCCTACCATTCCGTAAAATTTTGACACAATAGTTTGGGTAAATTTGAAAGAAGATGAATACATGGTGTAATTTTAGTAGATAATGAAGTAAATAGCCTATGCATTAATTCATTTCCTACAACTTTACAAACACTCTATCACTGAGTCTGTGAATCTGTAATGTTTAAAGTATATCCGCCACATCCTCATTGCGTGTGGTGCGGATGCGGATGTGGATAATTACTTCATCACAAATGCGGATGCGGATGTGGATAATTACTTCATCACAAATGCGGATGCGGATGGTTTTTTTTAAATTGCGGATGCGGATGCAGATGTGAAAAATTATGCGGATGTTCCGCGGATGCGGATGCGGATATCCGATACATGACTAGTATAAACTTGCTAACAGCGTGATGGCCTTGCGTAGCAAATCATAAACGGCGGAAACTACAGAATTACCGAGTGTCACGTATAACACATCTGCTTGCTTATATTTGGGGCTACAGAAAAGTTACTATCCATGAACTATCACCTATTTGATATTGGAGTACAGTTCCTGCTGCAAAAACAAGTATGTATTCTGTGTTGGAGTCAGTCCACCACACACACCCACCCACCCACACACACACACACACACACACACACATACATATATATATATATATATATATATATATATATATATATATATATATATATATATATATATATATATATATATATATATATATATATATATATATATATATATATATATATATATATATATATATATATATATATATATATATATATATATATATATATATATATATATATATATATATATATATATATATATATATATATATATATATATATATATATATATATATATATATATATATATATATATATATATATATATATATATATATATATATATATATATATATGTATATATTTTTTTTAATTCTCTTTACCGACACGTTGGGGTCACCCACTTGGCCTGTCGTGACCCTTTGTTCTGTGGTATTTCCACCCATGCCGACTCAGCATGAACTGGATATTTCCGGGTTTTGGGGGAGGGGGGAGCGAGGCCTATATATAGTAACCACCAAGGGTTCCAGGAAATTCCTCACACCAGCCACTCGGGGTTAATGTTGCCACCGGGCTGTTCTCTTCATTTATATCTCTCCTGCCCGTCTCTGAGTATTGTATGACATTATGTATAATTCGTTTTTTTGTTTAGGATTGGATATTTATTTATTGTATGTAAAATATGTATTGTGAGTTGTGGCCCAGCGGGAACCGGATATTTCCGGTTTGGAGGAGCGGCCTAGTAATGCCTGGAGGGGGGTCCTGGAATTTTCCATTCGGCCTCCTTGTTCTGGGCCACAGCAACCACCCGCGCGGCGACCTAGGCTAGGTCGTTCTTACCGCGGGGTGTTCTTCCCTTTTGTATTTCCTGCCCGTCATTTAATATCATGACATGTATATTTTATTTTATGTTTAGGTTAGGATATTTATGTATTATAACTATATTTTGAGTTGTCGTGGGGGAGTTTTTGTCCCGCCCCGCCGGCGACGTCTGGCAGCCCGCTCTCGGGTCAGAAGCATGTCTTTCCTCAAGTTTCCTGTATCGTCGACAGTCGAGCGAGGTAGGCTCGGGCCTTTCTCCTCTCCACGTCCTTTGTGCCTTCAGCAAGTCGTTTCACGCCGCCGGCGTGCGTGTTTTTATTTACTTTCTTTTTATGGACGGAGGAAAGGCCGTTACTGTTTTAAGGTAAGGTTTTGGTGTGTGTGTTTTCGTGTGCTAACCTTTAGTGTTCGTGTTTATCACGCGTTTGCCTTGGGTTACGCGCTGCCTCCTAGCCCCCGTGTTTTCAATAGTGCTTCTGCTTTTTCGTTTAGTAAAATTCGTTTCATGTATAAAGGAGTGTATTTTGCTAACGCAATCTTGGGCTTTACTTTTCTTTTATAATTTTTGTAATTATATTGTCTTTGTATTCATTTTGCGTTTCCGTTTTACCATTTCGTTTCTTTTAAGTTATTCATTTTCATTTTATTGTTGTCCGGTTAAGGGGGGAAGAACCTGGTGTTTTGAGGCCTAACCAACCCAGTTTTGTTTCGTCCTTGTTTTTTTTTGTAGCTTTTCCCAAGACCCCTGACCACGCCAGTGTTACGACACTGGTGACGTAAAAAAAAAGTATATATATATATATATATATATATATATATATATATATATATATATATATATATATATATATATATATATATAAGTGGTGGGCACCGATCACTTTTTTGCTGTTCCGATCCCCGATCATCCGATCATTTTTTAAGTACTGCTGTTCCGATTAATCATTCCGATCATCCGATCATTAAAACTTATGATGATATTTTTTTTTTTATAAAAGAATAATTGAAAAAAAAATATTTAAGGCGTTCTTTACATAATAATTTCAAATAAGTAATAAGTTAATTATTTGCTTATAAATATTTTTTCCTCTTTCTTTTGGTATGAAGGACATGGTAAAGAAAAAAAAAGTTTTCTTAAATTCTTATTTTAGGCATTTATTTAAGTTTATCCTTTTTATTCAGTTTATGAAAGTATGGAAAAATAATTATGTTTACTATTCTAACTATTGACGTTAATGACTTAAAAATTACGTCACCAAAACAGCAGCCGCCCGGCACGGATGAGATAGACTCCGTCCCTCCGTCGTGCGTCTTTCCCTGACAAACATGGCCAGCATTAACCACGACTTATTGATTGCTGTCGCTGTGCTTGCTGCTGGAGAAGAAGGGATAACAGCTACCTAGATTAAGGCCCTGTCCCACGAACGCCCGGTACATCTCGAATCACGCCGAATTGGGTTACTTCGGCACGCCTATGTAAAAATCGGCACTGGTCGGCGGTCAACGAGCGCACATCTTTCCACGCCGGCACGCACCAGCTAGCGGCCAAAAAAGCCGCAGTCGACAATAATTTTATCCGAGAGCGGCCCGACAGAATTTTTGATCACGAGATACCGTGCCGACACCGTACAATGTTCTTCATTACCGTGTCTCTGCCGAACAAGCACCGTGCACGTACCGGCTCTTGCCGGACGCGTATCGGCCTTTACCAGGTCATAATTTCTGCCCCCGGTGTTCTCACGGTGTGAGTACGGTGCCCTAGGAATGCGCACGGCAAGTGCCGGTGCGAGTACGGTGTGAGTAGAGTGCCCTAAGAATGCGCCCGGCAGGGTAAAACGTTGTACTGGCTGGCAGTAGCTGGCAACTCACTGGCCCAGTCTTATTTAAAACCGGCCACCCTATCCAGGGTTGTAATAATTAAAATGATTAATTAATACAAAGGCCCGCTTCCCTTAAGGGGATGAATCTTAGAACCAGGATTGTACAGAGACACACCAGTCCTCGTCAACAGACCGATTTGGTCGGCTAGATTTCGATCGCCCGTAAAGTCAGTCTGTCGGCACCCTGCTACGGGCTGTCTTTGGCAAAGGCCCATGCACCCTCCTATAGGGGGGGAGCAATCTTTGAAGGCCACGGTTGCCATTTGGTATTGAAGCACTGTGATTGGCATTGCACTCAAATTTAGTAATGAAACGAATGAAATTTGGTATTGAACTATAAAAAAAAATATATAGGAATATTTCCACTTATACATCCCCTGACACACATACTAAAAAAAAAAAAAAACGTACATAGACAGTTCAAGCTCCCCAGTAACCAACTATTTTTTATAGTATTTAAAAGTTTTATATTTTCATATCTTAGTCGGAACGTTCGGGGTGAATAAATGTTTTATTATCAGTTTGGTATTGAAAAAGAGAATCTGGTATTTAAAATTGAAGTATTTGGTATCAAGTCCCTGAATAAACCTGGCAACCCTGACCCCATCTCAGCTATCAGTGCTTTGGCAAGGTGCCCAATATATAGGCGGTCCTGCTTTAACGGGGTGTTTACCGGGGTGAACCGTACGATGTCGAGGCCGAGCATGTATCGGGCACGTACCGTCCTGGTACCGTGTTTTGCCGTGCGAGGATCGGCCAAGACCGTAGTGGTTTCGGCCTTTGCCGGAGGTTAGTTCTTGGGACACCGTGCTCGCATCGCCTGTCACCGAGGGAATACTGTGCATATGTACCTTGCACCTTAATTATATGTACTCTGTAGTCGTCAGGTCGGTTCTGGAACCTAGGGGTGGGCAGGTACCAGTACCAGACTGCTGGTACCGGTACCAATACTAGCCAGTCGCTCATGACGTCCCTCATTTCTTCCTCACACGAGTGAAAGGCTGAAGCTGAGTGCATGAGTGGATATCTCGGTGTTATGGATATTCTCTCTCTCTCTCTCTCTCTCTCTCTCTCTCTCTCTCTCTCTCTCTCTCTCTCTCTCTCTCTCTCTCTCTCTCTCTCTCTCTCTCTCTCTCTCTCTCTCTCTCTCTATATATATATATATATATATATATATATATATATATATATATATATATATATATATATATATATACACTGAATGAAGTGAATATTTACCCAACCGCCACCATGAGATTTTCCCCCTCGGAAAAAAATCCGACCTGGCAACTCTGCGCTCGTTTGGCCAGGGAAGACCACGAACCGCGTCATAGATGGTTTTATGCGAGTGATCTGAACATACGGTTCTGAAACCATACCGCGCCATAGGAAACCGCGCCTTACGAATCCGCGTCATACGCGACTTGTCTGTACTTCCATTTCATATTTTCATATGTAGAATATTCAACATCACTGGATGGGCCACCGACCCCCACCGTCACGAACCCAAAAGTTAACTTGGATTCATCTCTGCCAGGGGCGACGGAGCTCCACGCGCGGGCCCGGGTGGACCCCGGTTCCCACTGTCCCCGCCGTCGATGACGTCACTGACGGTCGACGGATCCGTGAAAACGGAACAGTGGGAACCACGCCTTAAGCCGCGTCCACACTATAGTGCGCGCCAGCTAATTTGGCCCGTGAGAGGGAGGGCCGTGAAAAATGCTCATATGTCAAGTGAACGTATTTGGCTTTAATTAATGTGCGTCATTTAAAAAAAAAACTTTTCAAAAGATATAAACACACACTAATATTATTTTAATTCAAACTGCAATGAATATATATATATATATATATATATATATATATATATATATATATATATATATATATATATATATATATATATATATATATATATATATATATATATATATATATATATATATATATATATATATATATATATATATATATATATATATATATATATATATATATATATATATATATATATATATATATATATATATATATATATATATATATATATATATATATATATATATATATATATATATATATATATATATATATATATATATATATATATATATATATATATATATATATATATATATATATATATATATATATATATATATTACAGAACGTATATATATATATATATATGCCAGTTCTCCCCTGCACAGTTGCTGTCCATATACAGGGGCCTTGTCCGCCCTCGTATGGAGTATGCATCTCATGTGTGGGGGGGCTCCACTCACACAGCTCTTCTGGACAGAGTGAAGGCTAAGGCTCTTCGTCTTATCAGCTCTCCTCCTCATACTGATAGTCTTCTACCTCTTAAATTCCGCCGCAATGTTGCCTCTCTTTCTATCTTCTATCGATATTTCCACGCTGACTGCTCTTCTGAACTTGCTAACTGCAGGCCTCTCCCCTCCCGCGGCCCCGCTGTACTCGACTTTCTACTCATGCTCATCCCTATACTGTCCAAACCCCTTATGCAAGAATTAACCAGCATCTTCACTCTTTCATCCCTCACGCTATTTAAACTCTGGAACAAAATTCCTTCATCTGTATTTCCTCCTGCCTACGACTTGAACTCTTTCAAGAGGAGGTTATCAGGACACCTATCCTCCCGTATTTGATCTTGCTTTCGGCCACGTCTTTTGTTTCTTTTTTTAGGAGCAGCGAGTAGCGGGCTTTTTTATTATTGTTTTCTTTTTTTGTGTGCCCTTGAGCTGCCTCCTTTGTTGTAAAAAAAAAAAATATATATATATATATATATATATATATATATATATATATATATATATATATGGGGAGATGGTGGCTGAATTATGAACTTTACATTTCTGCCCGAAATCGTGCCAAATCTATTCTCCGACTAACCAAAAATTCTTTCATTAATAAAAAATGCCAAAACCTTGCTTTCTCTAACTCTTCCCGTGACTTCTGGCATCTAGCCAAAAACATCTCCTCCAACTTCACTTCTTTATCTTTCCCTCCACTCCTCAGTCCTGACGGCAACACTGCCGTCTCATCTATCTCTAAGGCTGAACTCTTCTCTCAAACTTTTTCTAAAAACTCCACTCTGGACGATTCTTGGCATATTCCTCCTACTCATCCCCCTCTGACTCCTTTATGCCTGTTATAAAGATTCTTCAAAATGATGTTTTCTATGCCCTCTCTGGCCTCAATCCTCAGAAGGCTTATGGACCTGATGGAGTGCCTCCTATTGTCCTTAAAAACTGTGCCTCCGTGCTCTCACCCTGCCTGGTCAAACTCTTTCGCCTCTGCCTGTCAACATCTACCTTTCCTTCTTGCTGGAACTATGCCTTCATACAGCCTGTGCCTAAGAAGGGTGACCGCTCCAATCCCTCAAACTACCGTCCTATAGCTTTACTTTCTTGTCTATCTAAAGCTTTTGAATCAATCCTTTACCGGAAGATTCAAAAGCACCTTTTCACTTCTGATCTTCTATCTGATCGCCAGTATGGGTTCCGCAAGGGGCGTTCTACTGGTGATCTCCTAGCCTTCTTAACTGACTCTTGGTCATCCTCTCTTAGCCGTTTCGGTGAAACCTTTGCTATTGCGTTGGACATATCAAAAGCTTTTGATAGGGTCTGGCACAAATCTTTGCTTTCCAAACTACCCTCCTACGGTTTCTACCCTTCTCTCTGTACCTTTATCTCCAGTTTCCTTTCTGACCGTTCTATTTCTGCCGTGGTAGGCGGTCATTGTTCTTCCCCTAAATCTATTAACAGTGGTGTCCCACAGGGTTCTGTCCTATCTCCCACTCTTTTTCTGTTGTTCATTGATGATCTTCTTTCCAAAACGAACTGTCCTATCCATTCCTACGCCGATAATTCCACTCTGCATTACTCAACTTCTTTTAATAGAAGACCCACCCTACAGGAACTTAACGACTCAAGGCTGGAGGCTGCAGAACGCTTAGCCTCAGCCCTTACTATTATTTCCGATTGGGGCAAGAAGAACCTGGTGTCCTTCAACGCCTCAAAAACACAGTTTCTCCACCTATCCACTCGACACAATCTTCCAAACAACTATCCCCTATTCTTTGACAACATCCAGCTAACACCTTCCTCAAGACTAAATATCCTCGGTCTATCCTTAACTCAAAATCTCAACTGGAAACTTCATATCTCATCTCTTACTAAATCAGCTTCATCGAGGCTGGGCGTTCTGTACCGTCTCCGCCAGTTCTTCTCCCCTGCACAGTTGCTGTCCATATACAGGGGCCTTGTCCGCCCTCGTATGGAGTATGCATCTCATGTGTGGGAGGGCTCCACTCACACAGCTCTTCTGGACAGAGTGGAGGCTAAGGCTCTTCGTCTCATCAGCTCTCCTCCTCATACTGATAGTCTTCTACCTCTTAAATTCCGCCGCAATGTTGCCTCTCTTTCTATCTTCTATCGATATTTCCACGCTGACTGCTCTTCTGAACTTGCTAACTGCATGCCTCCCCCACTCCCGCGGCCCCGCTGCACTCGACTTTCTACTCATGCTCATCCCTATACTGTCCAAACCCCTTATGCAAGAGTTAACCAGCATCTTCACTCTTTCATCCCTCACGCTGGTAAACTCTGGAACAATAACCCTTCATCTGTATTTCCTACTGCCTACGACTTGAACTCTTTCAAGAGGAGGGTATCAGGATATCTCTCCTCCTGTATCTTATCTTGCTTTCGGCCACCTCTTTTGTTTCTTTTTTAGGAGCAGCGAGTAGCGGGCTTTTTTTTATTATTGTTTTCTTTTTTGTGTGCCCTTGAGCTGCCTCCTTTGTTGAAGAAAAAGAAAAAAAAAAAAATATATATATATATATATATATATATATATATATATATATATATATATATATATATATATATATATATCTATCTATATCTATATCTATATCTATATCTATATCTATATCTATATATATATATATATATATATATATATATATATATATATATATATATATATATATATATATATATATATATATATTTATCGGATATCTGCATCCGCATCCGCCGAACATCCGCACAATTTTTCACATCCGCATTCGCATCCGCATTTCTGATAAATGAAAGTATTAAGGCGTGACAAGGATGTAGTTCCGCCTCAAGCAAAGAAAAATGTGACCTAGAAATCGGTGGTTTGGGCAGACCGAGCCTTGCTCTCGCTTCAAGCAGAGCTGCTCCTACGCACTCAGCTGAGAATGGCTGTTGTGATCTTAATCGTGAGTAGAAATACGAGAATCTAAGGGAAACCTACTGTATTGTCCTGGAGATTATAGTATAGGAAATGTGTAGTAGGATTGTGAGTGGTAGAAGACTGTGATTATTTTATTGCGATGTTAAGCAGAGGTAGAAACCACTGGGTGTGGTATGATTTGGTGCTTCCGTGAATTGTAGTAGATTATAGTATTACTATAGGAATGTGTTATTAGGATTTGTGAGGAGAGTACTTAATTGTTGTGATGTAAACAGAGAGATACAACCCACTGCTTGTGGAATGATGAGTGTTAATATTGTGTAGATTATAGGCAACAATTGAGCGCATATTTTAGTATTATGTTAAAGATATGTCGTTTGTCATATGTTGTATCCATTGCTGAATATGCCAGAGTGTTATGATCGTCTGAGCATAAAATATTGCGTAGGGCAATTACTTTCATTTAACTTTAAATAAATTTATATTTTCTTTTTCCCTTGTTTATCCTCGAACTTTAGTCTCGAATAACATCTTAAAGCCGGATCACGCTACCGGGGATACGAGACAGTGATATCATTTATGGAGTAATTAATGAATGATAAAAGAGTGGATTTGAAACAAGTTGATGCAAATAAAATAAAATATAAAGATTAAATACAAGAAAAGGAGGGTCCAAAACTTGTGCTAGACCTTGTCGAATGCTTTCGAATGCTTTTCATATTCCTAGTGTTAAAACTTGCTGAAAAGCTCCTTACCATGTTTCTACGACTTAACTCCATAGCGTTCACTCCTTACATAACCCAATCAATGCCAATACTCTATGTTCCTATTACATATCATATTCCTAGTGTTGAAACTTTGTTGAAATGCTGCTAATAATGCTTTTACGATTTAACTCTGCAGCATCCACTCCTCACATAACCCATCCAATACCAATGCTCTGTTCCTATTAGGGATGTGCGTTTCGGTCCGAGTACTACTCGGTTCTTGGATTTGAGTGAGTACTACTCGGTTTACTCAGTTCATGCAATTCAGTTACTTGATAGGTTAAATCCCCCCAAAACTGAGGTAATTTAATCGATCGATCGATGATGGACTAATAAAGCAAGAGTAATCAACTTGGTAACTCACATTATAGATCATCAACCTGGGAAATGAAACTCATCATCGCAGTTAAAAACATCAATTATGCGCAACATTGGTGGCATGGAATATGCTTATGTGTATTAATGGGGTATATTTAGAATTGCCAGCCAGTGAGTGTCACCAGCAACCACGTCTTTGTGCCCACGAAGCTTGAACTATTCTTTCAAATATCGTAAATTACCTGTGTTCCTCTGGGACTTGTAACACTTACACTTCAAAACAACAAGTGATACTGTTGTTGATAAAAATGTAGCTTATCATTCTCGTTATTTTGTTTATTGGTAAACGAGAAAATAAATGACCGTTGCAAGGTTCTCCACATTAAAAATATTTTTTGCACGAAAGCTCTGCAAAATCAAGCATAATTGGCTTTTGAAAAAATCTCTCTCTCTCTCTCTCTCTCTCTCTCTCTCTCTCTCTCTCTCTCTCTCTCTCTCTCTCTCTCTCTCTCTCTCTCTCTCTCTCTCTCTCTCTAGATATATATATATATATATATATATATATATATATATATATATATATATATATATATATATATATATATATATATATATATATTTGCCGAGTATCTGCTTAGGGTGTATCAGTCTCGCCTTCGACAAAATTTATCAAAAAACATTAGGGCGTCAAGCAACTCGATAACTCCTCCTCCCCCCAATACTGGGACGGCCAGGTGTTTGTGTCTCCGTGAGGTTCCTGACTTTTGCTTCCAGAATGTTACTCTCCGCGCTCAACTGACTGCTGGTTGTTGTGTGGGGTGAACCAAGACCTTGGGTGGACGCCTGCTGCTGCCAGAAGCGTGGACAGGTCAAAGGTGATGACGTTTAAGGCCAGAGGTTGAGGGCGGAGTGTACAACAGGAAGCGGAAGCCATTGTCCCCCACGGAGATCAAACAATGGTTCTGTCGAGGTGTTTTTTTTTTTTTTTTTTTTTTTTTTTTTACGTTGTTGCCTATTGCGCCGGTAGGCATGATGGTCGGCCCAAGGCCTCTTCCAGGTGGGGCCTGATGGTCGGCCCAAGGCCTCTTCCAGGTGGGGCCTGATGGTCGGCCCAGCCCGTTCTGGCGCAGGCGAGTGTTTATAGTGGCGCCATCTTGCATTGGCTCATGCTGCCCCCCGGAACTCGTTCTTGATTCGCTCGGACGGCTTCCTCTAGAGTCCGGGTTGATGGGTGGTCTTCAGGACAGCATGGGGCGGTGACTGAAAAATCCGAGTGGTAGCGTGAGGATTCGAACCCGCGTCGTCCAACACGCGGCGAATGTGGGTCCAGTACGCTATCACTTCGGCCACCGCCCTAATGTTTCTGATAGATTTAATCGAAGTCGAGACTGATACACCCAGAGGAAGTGTTCAGCAAATACTGTAATATAAATAGTTATTTAAAAAAAATCCAATTCTGCTTGATTTTGCAGGACTTTCATGCAAGAAAGATTTTTAATAAGGAGAACCTTGCAATGGTCACTTATTTTCTCTCGTTTACCAATAAATAAAACAACGAGAGTGATCAACTACATTCTTATCAACAATAGTTTCACTTGTTGTATTGAAATTTAATTGTTACTAGTCCCCGAGAACACAGGTAATTTACGATAATTGAAAGAACAGTTCATGCTTCGTGGCTACAAGGACGTTGTCGGTGGTGACAGCTGGTAAGGATGAATA
This sequence comes from Eriocheir sinensis, assembly GCF_024679095.1. Taxonomy (NCBI): domain Eukaryota; kingdom Metazoa; phylum Arthropoda; class Malacostraca; order Decapoda; family Varunidae; genus Eriocheir; species Eriocheir sinensis. The sequence continues at coordinate 113,358 of NW_026112298.1, read as the reverse complement.
TACTCCATTAGCTGCCTGTAAACCGAGAGATGTCTTATAATCTGTAGACCTTGACTCCTCTGTTTTATCTCAAGCATGAATGAAGTACTGTAGCTCTTTGAAAATATGAAGAAAATTTAATATTGTTTGAATTTCACATGGAATGTTGAAAACATTTTCTTAATGTCATCTGTCCTCAGACGAATATGAACAATTTCCATCTCTTGCAGCCCTTTGACCCCTCCCCTCTTGCATCCTGTGATAAGACTGCCTCCCCGGTGGCAGTGCCTGCCTGGCTGTCGACTGAGCAAAGTAATCATCCGGTACTCGGTTTACTGGTTTTGAAGAGTAATCAAAACCGAATTACTCGGTTTGCAGAAAGTACTCGGTTCTCCCATCCCTAGTTCCTATTACATATTAGATTCCTGGTGTTGAGACTTGTTGAAATATTTCGGGGCATTCACACACACGTACGGACGCACACGTAGAGGTTGTGGGTATTTCCGTGTGTAGTTTCATAAGCCCAGCGGGAATTTGACAAGGCTTTTTTTTTAAACGCGAACATGAAAAAGTTATAAAAAACAGACTAATCTCTTTTGTGGCCTTTTGAAAGAGTTGGTGTGAGTGGCGGAAGTGTCTGAGAATACTGACCCTGCTTACTAAGATTAACGATTTAGCTCTAGTGTCCACTCCTTACATAACCCAGCCGATACATCTGTCTCTTCCTCACCCCGCCAGGCATGATGACGATGCTGTGGCTGTTGACGCTTGCCGCTGGGGCCTTGGCTGCCGGTAAGTTCCCTAGTTCTTTCTCCTTTCTCCTGTTTCCCTCTTCACTAGATCCACCACTTGACCATTTACATTGTTCTCTCCAGACGAGAATCCCTATACTCGTGAATTTGCAAAGTAAACACTCTACTCACTCCTTACCTTGCCATATACCTTGTTCTCTCTAGACAAGAATTCCTACTCGTGAATTTGTTAAGTAAACTCTCTACTCGCTCCTTTCCTTGCCATATACCTTGTTCTCTCTAGACAAGAATTCCTACTCGTGAATTTGTTAAGTAAACTCTCTACTCGCTCCTTTCCTTGCCATATATCTTGTTCTCTCTAGATTAGAATTCCTTCTTGTGAATTTGCAAAGTAAACTCTATTCCCTCCTTTACTAACCATTTACCTTGTCCCATCCAGATTAGAATTCCTACTCGTGAATTTGCAAAGTAAACTCTCTACTCGCTCCTTTCCTTGCCATATACCTTGTTCTCTCCAGACTAGAATTCCTACTCGTGAATTTGCAAAGTAAACACTCTACTCGCTTTTTACCTTGCCATAATCCTTGTTCTCTCCAGACTAGAATCCCTATACTCGTGAATTTGTTAAGTAAACTCTCTACTCGCTCCTTTCCTTGCCATATTCCTTGTTCTCTCCAGACTAGAATCCCTATACTCGTGAATTTGTTAAGTAAACTCTCTACTCGCTCCTTTCCTTGCCATATTCCTTGTTCTCTCCAGACTAGAATCCCTATACTCGTGAATTTGCAAAGTAAACACTCTACTTATCCTTTCCTTGCCATATTCCTTGTTCTCTCCAGACTAGAATCCCTATACTCGTGAATTTGTTAAGTAAACTCTCTACTCGCTCCTTTCCTTGCCATATTCCTTGTTCTCTCCAGACTAGAATCCCTATACTCGTGAATTTGCAAAGTAAACACTCTACTCGCTCCTTACCTTGCCATATTCCTTGTTCTCTCCAGACTAGAATTCCTACTCGTGAATTTGCAAAGTAAACACTCTACTCGCTCCTTTCCTTGTCATATAGTACCTTGTTCTCTCTAGATTAGAATTCCTACTCATGAATTTGTTAAGTAAACTGTCTACTCGCTCCTTACCTTGCCATATACCTTGTTCTCTCCAGACTAGAATTCCTACTCGTGAATTGGTAAAGTAAACTGTCTACTCGCTCCTTTCCTTGCCATATACCTTGGTCTCTCTAGATTAGAATTCCTACTCGTGAATTTGTTAAGTAAACACTATACTCGCTCCTTTCCTTGCCATATACCTTGTTCTCTCCAGACTAGAATGGCTACTCGTGAATTTGTTAAGTAAACATTATACTCGCTCCTTCACTTGCCATTTACCTTGTTCTCTTCATACTAGAATTCCTACTCGTGAATTTCTAAAGTAAACTCCCCACTCGCTTCTATATTTACCTCCATCTCCTTTAAAGAGAGGTCTCTATTCGTCCGTTCAACTCTTCGCCTCGTGGTTAATCAAAGTTGGCCAGTTCAACAGTTTGACACAACGGGGTTGTCAGCTCGCAAATCAAACATAAACTACTACGAAAATTTCTCATAAAGTGTTTGGTGTTGATACAGAAGCTAAGAAATTTAAGGAAACTTTACAGGAAATCTCTTTAGTGTCTGGGGCCGTATTAACAAAGACTGAAAGTGAAGTTAGGCTTTCAAAAGATATTTCTTCTACGTTTCATTCTATCTTGTATAAATCGCAAGTTTACTTCTAAAATTACTTGATAACCGCCGAAAATGTAAAAGTCCTCAGGCGGTACTTTTATAGAGTCAAAAGCAGAGTTGATGTCCTTATGTCCAGCAAATGTTCGACAAGAAGGAACACTTAATATCGCCCTCAATACTCAAGCTTATGATATATTCGTAAATAACTTGATTAATACCGGAAAATCTTTAAAACCTTTAGTATCTTGGGCAGTATAAATGAAGACTTTGAAAATGGTTTAGCTTTCAACGGAGAGATTTTTTCTAAGTTTCCTTCTAACTTCTAGAAATCGCGAGCTTACTTCTAAAACTCCTTAAAAGCCGCACTTTTACACATTCAAAAGTTGGATTGGTTGGTTTATGTCCAGCAAATTGTCGACCTGCAGGAACACTACAAAATTTTATCGCCCTCAATACTCAAGCTTATTTACTCATAAAAAAATTGATTAACTCCATATTTTTTTTAAACCTTACTAGTAAGTCTTTGTCATATAGCCTACATTTGAGGCTATATGCTCATAAACAACCAAGATGCTACATTGCAAAAGTAATTCAATTTGCTCCACCTTCTAGAAGTGAGGTAGGTAATAACTACCACTAGAAGGAGAAGAGCTTTTAGTGCTCCTTCAAACAGGAAAGCTGCAAGTGTTTGTTTAAACGGCCCCTGGTGCTTAGTCGAAAACCTGATCAGTACAGAAAATAGAGTTTAGTTTGGGTGTTTACAATGACACTATGCTGGACTGTGGAATTCAGCCTGATCTCCACCAAGACAAACGTCAGATTTTTTTAAACGTCGTATTAGTATTTAATAACAGTCATGTGGCAAGTTTGACTTTTAATTCCATTTTGGGGGACGGAGTTAGATAGAAGCGTTAGATTTTTACAGAATTAAGTCGATGTATTGCCATCTTATTTGAAAAGCGGATAAAAAAAAAGACAAACCAGCCACATTATTATTGATGAAGACTAATAGTACGACGTTTAAAAAAAAATCATATGACTGTTGTGTTGGACTGTGGAACTGAGCCTAAACTCTGCTAAGACAAAGTGTTGCGTATTAAAAATAAGCAAGAGGATCAGGAATATAAAGTACATGTGTTTAGGTCTTTTTGGCTTAGGAAAACCCTCTTCATTAATGTTGTATTAAAAAGAAAATGGACTTCAATTCGTAGGTGAAATCTTGTCAGCAGATGTTGATGTTCCCAACAATTTCGTACGTTAGATAATGAATAAACTTTACCAATGAAGATCTTCCCTCCCTTCTCCCCCTCCCTCTCCCCCCCGTCACTCTCCTACCCCCTTCATAAGTACTCCAGGCTCTAGGGGAGATTCGTGTACATCTTTCGTTTAGAGAAATACTATTCATTTTTTATTGAATAAATGTCAAAATACTCCCAAAAAGTTAGCGTATCACTTTCAAAGTTGGTAAGTTTGGAAATTATAGTATGTGAAAGAATTTTTTTGCTCGTTAGAAATTTTTAGTAGTGCGTTCCCGTTTTTCATTCATATTTTATCAGATTGTATATGAAAAAGACTTATAGTCCAACCAAATTGTCGAGTCCGTTTGGGCGGAGGCTCTCGCGGGTCCATTTCTCCCCTCTGGCCTGCCACACAGTCCCAACACCTGTTTTTTCCTATCATATGTTACCTTTACCTTACATATGAGAGGAAGAGAGAAGTGTTGGGACGGTGTGGCAGAGCAGAGGGGAGAAATGGACCCGCGGGAGCCTCCGCCCAAACGGACTCGACAATTTGGTTTCACAATAGTGTCACATTTTCTAATAGCTATGATGTACAAAAAAAAAAAAAAACAATACCATCTGTGACAATTTTAAGGTCTATGTGGGGAATCTGACAGAATATAAATTTTGTTGGAAGTCTGTGGAATTTCTATGCCATCTCCAAAAATACACAACACATTGAATGAGTGCCACTTTGTCAAATATGCATCCAGATCAATGAAACTTGGAACAAAAGTTCCCACAAATTCCCTTTTGAACATGAAATATCAACATAATAGCTACTGTAGGTTAAATATTTTATTCGAATATTTTTATATAAACACCACACCCACGTCCGGTATCCTAGAATATTACCACTTGTGTTAACATAATCCCCTGCAGTGCAAAAACATCATGGCAGTTTGCGCTACGCTTTTTTCTATTGCTTGTGTGTGTGATATGTAACAAAATTGTATAGAAATCACAATTCAAGCAGGTTTTCTTTGGACGAAAGGGTTGGGACAGGTAATATGGATCTACCTTACATTTGATGCGTATTTACATAAAGTGTACAATGCTGTGCAGACTTACCACACAATTATTAAAGCTGATTTTGGTTTTCTCTACAAACACATACAAGACATATTTGTTTTTAGGTGCTTAGTGATGTCCCGAGGAGCATGCAAGCAGAATGAAGTAGTGTAATAATACACCATCAAGATGAAGCATGTTAAACTCACCCTAAATCCTTACCAGACGGAAGAAACTGTGTTGACAAAGACCTGTGCATAATGTGTCAGGAAGATTCAACGGAAAAAAATTCTTTGCACTGAAGATGTCCGAAAAAGAATTCTTGACGCAAGTAATATTCGAGGCAGTATGATGACAAAAAGACTGATTTTTGAACTCCTGACAATTTTATATAACGTCTCAATAACAATTGATGTAAAATGTACACAATGTAGAGTATATTGGACAGGATATCTAAAAAAAAGTGCATAAAAGCAGTGGATTCAAGTGGCTGAGACAATCTTGGTCATAGGTCGTCTCGTTCTGAAACACTTAGAAGTCCTCCCAGCACATATTAATCCAAGACAGATCGGTACTATAATACATCTGGCATTATTTGTGACAGCAACGCCCGCAAGAGTGTATGTGAAGTACAGAGTCCGTGAATCAGGTCGAGCAGCTAAGTTCCTCTCAGCAACAAACTCTTTTTCATAATGCAGTTTTTAATAGAACCAGCGATCTCCAAAAACCCAGCGCTGTATTTGGTGCTGACATCTATTGCTACAATGAGTACATGTTAAGTGCATATACAAGTATGAGTCACAGTCCAAAGGTCCGCAATGTTTCCTTAACAACAAGCATGGAATAGGATTGTACCTGAATTAAAACAGGCTTATGGATGGAACAGGTTATGAACTAAGTAAAATCAGAGACTTCTCAATAGTATAGATAATCCTTGTAATTTTCGCAATGGAGATTGTCCCTGTGAATGAATTCAGAAATGATAACGACTTAACTTATCCACAAGACAAAGCTAAATCATTTATAGGTTATCATACATCTACCTGTACATCACATGTTCGAGGAGATTCAATAAACTCCACAGATCCCATAAATGTAGGTGCTAACATCATCAGAAAACCTCTTAATGATTATGATCTTGATCTCGAAGACAGACTTCGTGATGCCCAAGACCTTCAACATGCGTGCGGTGATATGTGTATCCCTGGGCCGACAGACTCTGCATTCATGACATTTAAGGGAGTTCGTTTTCTTCCATGATTGTGTATGTAAATCATTACTTAAAAAGCGACTGGGTTTTCCGGCATTTTTTAATATATAGTGTGCTTTTAGCAGAAGAACGAGATGCCTCACAAACTACATGTACACACTTCTCTGCTTCGTGCATGACAGTTATAGTGGCCGTTTCAAAAATTTGAAAGCATACAGACTACGTAACAACTTTAGGATGGGACCAGGGATACGCATATCACTGCACGCATGTTGAAGGTCTTGGGCATCACAAAGTCTGTCTTCGACATCAAGATCATCATCATCAAAAGTTTTTCTGGTGATGTTAGCACTTTCATTTATGAGGTCTGTGGAGTTTATTGAATCTCCTCGAATATGTGATGTACAGGTAGATGTATGATAACCATAACTGCATGATTTAGCTTTGTCTTAAGTCGGTATCATTTCTGAACTGATTCACAGGGACAATCTTAGCATCTCTATTGCAAACATTACAAGGATTATCTATACTACTGAGATGGTCTCTGATTTCACTTAGTTCATAACCTGTTCCATCCATCAGCCTGTGTTTTAATTCAGGTACAATCCTATTCCATGCTTGTTGTTAAGGAAACATTGCGGACCTTTGGACTGTGACTCATACTTGTATATGCGCTTAACATGTACTCATTGTGGTAATAAATGTCAGCACCAAATACAGCGCTGGGTTTTTGGAGATCGCTGGTTCTTGTAAAAACTGCATTATGAAAAAGAGTTTGTTGCTGAGAGGAACTTAGCTGCTCGACCTGATTCACGGACTCTGTACTCCACATACACTCTTGTGGGCGTTGCTGTCACAGATAATGCCAGATGTATTATAGTACCGATCTGTCTTGGATTAATATGTGCTGGGAGGACTTCTAAGTGTTTCAGAACGAGACGACCTATGACCAAGATTGTCTCAGCCACTTGAATCCACTGCTTTTATGCACTTTTTTTTTTAAGATGTCCTGTCCAATATACTCTACATTGTGTACATTTTACATCAGTTGTTATTGAGACGTTATACAAAATTGTCACGAGTTCAAAAATCAGTCTTTTTGTCATCATATTGCCTCGAATATTACTTGCGTCAAGAATTCTTTTTCGGACATCTTCAGTGCAAAGGATTTTTTTCCGTTGAATCTTCCTGACACATTATGCACAGGTCTTTGTCGACACAGTTTCTTCCGTCTGGTAAGGATTTAGGGTGAGTTTAATATGCTTCATCTTGATGGTGTATTATTACACCACTTCATTCTGCTTGAATGCTCCTCGGGACATCACTAAACACCTAAAAACAAATATGTCTTGTATGTGTTTGTAGAGAAAACCAAAATCAGCTTTAATAATTGTGTGATCAGTCTGTATGGCATTGTACACTTTATGTAAATACGCATCAAATGTAAGGTAGATCCATATTACCTGTCCCAACCCTTTCGTCCAAAGAAAACCTGCTTGAATTGTGATTTCTATACAATTTTGTTACATATCACACACACAAGCAATAGAAAAGAAAAAAAACAGCGCAAACTGCCATGAAGTTTTTGCACTGCAGGGGATTATGTTAACACAAGTGGTAATATTCTACGATACCGGACGTGGGTGTGGTGTTTATATAAAAAATATTTGAATAAAATATTTAACTTACAGTAGCTATTATGTTAATATTTCACGTTCAAAAGGGAACTTGTGGGAAGTTTTGTACCAAGTTTCATTGATCTGGATGCAAATTTGACAAAGTTGTATTTCTCTAAAAGAAAGATTTACACGAGTCACACACAGAGCCAGGACTAAATTGTTGTCATTTGCCAGTCGCCTTCAGTGTTCTAGCCCCCGCCCCCCTGCCCCCTCACACGTCTCCCTCTCTCCACTGAACCCTCTTAACTAATTGACAAGTTTAAAATGTTCAGTCCCTTTTCTCCAATGACATCTTTTCTCTGGCTCTCTTTTTCCTTTTCACTCCTTCATTTTACCTTCTTACTTACCCACCCTTACACATCTCCCTCTTCTCTACTTCTCTCCCTTGTAAGTCATCTGTCTTTCCTCTTTTCCTAACTTTAATTCCTTTTCTCCAATGACATCTTTTCTCTACTTCTCTTTTTCCCAATCATTCCTTCATTCTATCTTTGCTTAACCCCCTTCACACACCTCCTCCTTCTCTACTTCTTTCCCTTGTAAGTTATCTATTTTCCTCTTTTCTTAGGTTAATTTCCCTTTCTCCAACGGCACCCTTTCCTTACTTGTTTCATCCATTCCTTCATTCTATCTTTGCTTAACCCCCTTCACACACCTCCTCCTTCTCTACTTCTTTCCCTTGTAAGTCATCTATTTTTCCTCTTTTCCTAGGTTAATTTCCCTTTCTCCAACGGCACCCTTTCCTTACTTGTTTCATCCACATCTCTGTAACTGCTCTTCACTTTTACCTCCCCGAGCCGCTGAGCCGTAGGTGGCGCGCGGGTCGTAGCTCACAAATTAACCACGTAATCCTCTTCTAATTATTCTACTTGCATTTCTCGACAAAAAGTTCAAACGCAACTATTCCTCTTTAGCCTAACCAAGCCAAACATAAACAGGGCCGGGTGCTGAAAACTGCTATGGTTCCGGAATATATACGAGAGGGCAGATCTTTTGTTTTACTACCGCAGCTCATCTGATTCCCTTTTTTCTCCCCTCCAACGCCCATTCCCCTCGGCCTTACAGACGTGCTGGACCCCGACGACTGCACCGCCTTTCCGTGCCTCATCTTCCACGACGAGTTCGACTTCCTGGACCATGATGTCTGGGAGCACGAAATTACCTTGTCGGGAGGCGGGGTGAGTCATGACTTCTGGCACTACTTGTGATGTTTTTTTTCATTGTACAATCAAATGCTATGCTCCCTCCCAACCTTTCTCTCTCTCTCTCTCTCTCTCTCTCTCTAATTGACCAACGACCTTACTTCCCCGTGGACCCACCCAGGATATCACTCACCTCTTACTCATATCCCCTCCCCACCTCTCTCTCTCTCTCTCTCTCTCTCTCTCTCTCTCTCTCTCTGCCTAATGATTGTATGAGGTAAAGACAAAGTAAATATAACATCAACGAGTTTGCATACCATAGCAATGAAAGCATGCAATGTGTGTGTGTGTGTGTGTGTGTGTGTGTGTGTGTGTGTGTGTGTGTGTGTGTGTGTGTGTGTGTGTGAGTACGCGCCTGTCACCCCGCCAGTCAATCATAGTGAACTGTAGGTGGAGCCTCTTTGACGTCAAATCCCAGAGGTGGAGCATTACCTTCAAACCAACTACCTAAGTCTATATACACCAAGTCAAGTCATACGCAGGTTTGTGGGAGGAGACACGGCCGAGGCGTGGTTTATGCATGACACTGCTTGGAGCCAAACTAGATAATGTAGCAACAGGACTTTAGAGAAAACGAGGAAAGGCGGACTAATTTAAATCAATCACTTCATCATGCCCTCCCTCGCACCCCACACCGCCGTTTGTAGTCATTGAAACTTCAGTCACGCAGTAGCAAAATAAAAAAGACATATTTTATCGTCAGCGGCTTGCCTGAACGCGCTGTGAAAGAAGGCGAGAATGCACATCCAGAGTGCACATACGGCCCCAACTTTAGTCACCCCTGAACTGGCGGGCAATTTTTTTTTTAGCTCCAAGTGACGTCATCCCGGTGCTCCGCCCCAAAACCGCCTCCTGCGCGTACCGGTCTCAATTTTGAAGCAGAGTGACTTGACTTGGTATATATAGACTTAGCCAACTATGACACAGTCCAGTCTCACGCGGCATGAATTCGTCTCAAGACATGAATTAGAGATCTTGAGATTTCACGTCAGAGCAGACCTTGTTCCTGCAGCTCCTTGCGCCGGCGTTTTGGGTCGCAATCTTTATGCACTCGGCAAGCTTCTCGCAGAGCATCATTCACATACCTCACTAAACTTTTTTGCTCAAATTCGTACTACATCGCTGCTATCCTCGGTAACATCAAATATATGATTAAAATATTATAAACGAATACATCTCGCGTCAGGCGACAAGGAAGACAAAAGAGTAACGAAAAAAGAAAAAAAATGTGAGAGAGAGAGAGAGAGAGAGAGAGAGAGAGAGAGAGAGAGAGAGAGAGAGAGAGAGAGAGAGAGAGAGAGAGAGCAAATACTAGGAGGGGTGACTGATACATTAGCAGACAATACGATATGATTGATTAGGAGGAGGAGGAGGAGGAGGAGGAGGAGGAGGAGGAGGGGAGGAAGAAGATATAGAAGGAAGGAGGAGAAGAAGTGGAGAAGAAGTGACGTTTGCTAACAATTAAAGGAAAGAGGAGACTGAGAATGAGGGAAGAAAGGATGGAAGGAACTCCTGGCAAAAGAAACTCCCTGCTTAGCCCTGACTGCCAGACCATTAGAGGGCCACACCTTGCCTGGCCTCTCCTCACCACACCAACATTCCCGACAGACACATCAGCGACTATAGTAGTTATTTTCTTGTTTATTTAAGATAAGGAATCATGCAGCCTCGAATGCTTAGTAGATCCACACCTTGCATGAAAAGTTTGCGCTTCAGTATTATGCGATAGGCCGCGAATTTTGTAGCCATTATGAAATGAAGAGATACATAAGAACATAAGAACATAGGGAAACTGCAAGAGGCCGGGTGGCCTACACAGGGCAGCTCCAGAGCTCCAGAGATGCCCAGTGTTGCAACTTTCCGACCAAACTATATGGTAGATCATTGCACCATTCCACTAACTAGCTTAATTACAGGAACGCTGAATTACTGAAGAGAGTGCAAAGAGGCTCATTTAAAATGATACCATCCATTTCAAGAATGACTCAACCTCCTTACGTTGGAAAGGAGACGATTACGAGTTGTCTGAAACAAGTATTCAAGTACTTGAATAAATCCAGTATTATCGATCACTCCGTATTTTGTGTTGTTTTGTTTTGTTTTCTTCCAAACCGACCAGAAAACCTAAAAATAACGACTTACTGATTCCAGGGAGGTGATGCAATACAGACCTCGACATTTTCTTATTCCCAAACCCGAATCGCCCGCCAGAGAAACCGTCTTCCTGCAAAAAGAGTTAATAAAAAATCTCATTAACCGAAACGTTGCAAAAAAAGTGAATTCGGCGCTCCCGTGCTAAGTACAGTAAGTGCTTTACTCTGCTCTGCAGGTGCCTAAAGAATTAAGAGATCAAATAACTAAGGCAGGCAGCCCCGTTATAAGGCAACAGGCTTTCTGTTGTTTGTTTCCCCATTGTTTCCTCCTCTTCCTCCTCATCCTCATCCTCATCCTCCTCCTCATCCTCCTCATCCTCATTTTCCTCGTTTTCTTTTCCAACATTCTTCACTTTTCATTTAATTAACATCTTCTCCTCTCGGCAGAATTGGGAGTTCCAGGCGTACGTCAATAACAGGAGTGTGAGCTACACCCGCGACTCCACCCTCTTCATCAAGCCGGTGGGTACAGCTACGAAAGGACTTCGGTAGAGCCTTTGTTGTAATGCTGCCTCGGTTTGGCAGGCTGTGGAAAGAGATAAAGGGATGTTGTAAGTGAAGATGGAGGGAGAGGAAAAGACTGGAGGGATGGTGAAAGAGAAAACAGAATGAGGTCATGGTAGACTACTCACTGAACTTCCACTCCTGTACAGATGGATAGCTGAACACCTGGAAGGCACATGGCTCTTAGTAGAATCCAGAGGCTTTGAAAATGGGCCATGAGGCAAAGGTTTTCAATAATACATTCGCCTAGGTATTGCACTGAAGGAATAGGAGAGATAATTCACTGGAAAGACAACGAAAAAAATGTGTTCTTCCGGTTCACAACGGGAAGAATGGGACTGAGAGAAGGGTAATGAAAAGAGAGTAGCTAGCCACTGGAATAAGTGGAAAGTAGAAGCAGTATCAAAAAGGAGGAGTGGTGTGGGAGGATAGCACGGGAACTAGAGAGGACGACTAGGGACGTCTGCATCAAAAAGGTTGAAATCAGAAACAAAATGTACTTGTATCACGGCACCATATAAAAACAACAATCCACCAGCGCCACTAATGAGCTGTGAGGGACCACTACGACAATGGCACGGCGAGGGGCCTGCAAATAAGGGGTCCCACGAAGAGACCAAGGTCCATATTCTTATACGTAATAAGCTCCCACTATTTCCCAAGGCCACGGAGAAGATAAAAAAAGGTTTTCACGGCTCCTGTCTCGTCCCTTTACCCATGAAATGTGTCTCAAGCAGGGTTGGAAAAAATCATGATTTTTAAAATAAAAAAATCGGTTTATTTCATTTTAAATCGGATCTTTTTTTATTCAAATCGATTTTTTTTTATTTAAAAGAGTATTTTTGCATTACCGGTAACTCTTGTTTTTTTCCATTGATTATTTGTTGCAGTCTTATGCGGCCATTTTCTTATATTAAACTTGGCCAATGTTAAATGAAACCATACATTAATATACATTACCCAAGAGGAGTTTTTCACATAAAAATCATAAGTAGGAATGATACTTAATTATTTTTATGCTGTTGAATATTAGCCTTGCAAGAGGTGGCAATGATTCATTGGTGCCTGGCTTGCTACAGGACCAGTACAGGATCAATGCAGGAGAAGTAGACTTGATACTCTTCCTGTACATCTGGTTCACATGTATATATATATATATATATATATATATATATATATATATATATATATATATATATATATATATATATATATATATATATATATATATATATATATATATATATATATATATATATATATATATATATATATATATATATATATATATATATATATATATATATATATATATATATATATATATATATATATATATATATATATATATATATATATATATATATATATATATATATATATATATATATATATATATATATATATATATATATATATATATATATATATATATATATATATATATATATATATATATATATATATATATATATATATATATATATATATATATATATATATATATATATATATATATATATATATATATATATATATATATATATATATATATATATATATATATATATATATATTTTATTCGAGAAAAATTCGGGGGGCTTCGTGGTACAGTGGTTAGCACACTCGGCTCAGAACCGAGAGAGCCCGGGCTCGATTCCCGGGCGGAATGGTAAAACTTGGGTGGCTTTTCCGATACCCTACGCCCCTGTCCACCCAGCAGTGAATCCTCCTGTCTCTCTCCGGCATATGACCACAGATGTTGCTCCGACTAAACGAAACTTTCCAACTTTCGAAAAAAAATCGTTATTATGCGAGTAGTGGCGCTGGTGCGACTGGTTGGTGAGGTATGGTGGCTGACTCGCACTAGAAAGCGGCGGGTGCAAATGTTTCCCCGCACTTTCCTCGAACCTTTTCCTCCCTCTGATCGTAAATATATATATATATATATATATATATATATATATATATATATATATATATATATATATATATATATATATATATATATATATATATATATATATATATATATATATATATATATATATATATATATATATATATATATATATATATATATATATATATATATATATATATATATATATATATATATATATATATATATATATATATATATATATATATATATATATATATATATATATATATATATATATATATATATATATATATATATATATATATATATATATATATATATATATATATATATATATATATATATATATATATATATATATATATATATATATATATAAATATAACTCTATATATATATATATATATATATATATATATATCTATATATATATATCTATATATATATATATCTCTCTCTCTCTCTCTCTCTCTCTCTCTCTCTCTCTCTCTCTCTCTCTCTCTCTCTCTCTCTCTCATTCATATCCTCCATCCCCGCCCCGCGTCTCGCCCCGCAGCAACTCACGTCGGACTGGAGGGGCGAAGCGTTCTTGACCAGCGGCGAACTCAACGTGTGGGGCTTGAACGGCCGCGGCAGCGTGTGCACCAGCAACGCCTTCTACGGCTGTAACCGCGTCGGCACCGCCACCAACCTCATCAACCCCATCATGAGCGCCAGGCTTCGGACTCTCAGCGACTTTGCTTTCAGGTAACTATGGGATATTCTAAGCTTGAGATTTCAGCGAGGGGAGAGTGAATCAGGATGTGCTTCAATTTGGAATTCACAAAGTCACAATCTCAAGCATTTGGTAAAATTAAGTGATAAAGAGCTCAAGACATTTTTTCTATTCTGTTTTTTTTTTACTGTTAAGGAAGGAGCTCAAGGGTATAAAAAAGTGTAGAAAAAAAGCCCGCTAAACGCTGCTCCTAAAAAAAAGATAAGAGTGGCCAAAACAAAAGTCAATTTCGGATGGAGAGGCGTCTTGATACTCTCCTCTTGAAAGAGGTCAAGTCGTAGGCAGGAGGAAATACTGATGAAGGAAAGCTGTTCCAGAGTTTATCAGTGAAAGGGATGAAAGAATGAGGATGCTGGTTAACTCTTGCATAAAAGGTTTCAACAGTATAGGGATGAACTAGAGTAGAACGTTGAGTGCAGCGGGGTCGCGGGAGGGGGGGAGACATGCAGTTAGCAAGTTCAGAAGAGCAGTCAGCATGAAAATATCGATAGAATATAGAAACAGATGCAACATTGCGGCGGAATTTAAGAGGCAGAACACTGCTAGTGAGTGGAGGAGAGTTGATGGGACGAAGAGCCTTTGACTCCACTCTGTCTAGTTAGGCTGTGTGTGTGGAGACCCCCCACACATGAGAAGCATACTCCATACGAGGGCGGACAAGGCCATTGTATATGGATAGCAACTGTGTGGAAGAGAAAAAGTGGCGGAGACCAGTCGGAACCCCAAACATCAAGGAAGCTGATTTAGCGAGAGAAGAGATGTGAAGTTTCCAGTTAAGATTTTGAGTTAAGGATAGACCGAGGATGTTTAGTGTAGAAGAAGGTGACAGCTGAGTGTTGTCGAAGAATAAGGGATAGGTGTTTGGAAGATTGTGTCGAGTTTATAGGTGGAGATATTGAGTTTTTGAGGCATTAAAGGACACCATGTTTCTTTTGCCCCAATCGGAAATAAGAGCAAGATCTGAGGTCAAGCGTTCTGCAGCTTCCAATGGAATCATGCAATTCCTGTGGGGAGGGTCTTCTGTTAAATGATGTTGAATAATGCAGAGTAGATTCATCAGCATAGGAGTGTATAGGAAGGTTTATTATTGAAAGAAGATCATCAATGAACAACAGAAAGAGAGTGATAGATAGGACAGAGCCCTGTGGAACACCACTGTTGATAGGTTTAGGGTAAAACAGTGACCGTCTACCACAGCAGATACAGAAAGGCCGGAAAGGGAACTGGGGATGAAAGTACACTGAGAGGGATAGAATCCGTAAAGGTGAAGTTCGGAAAGCAAAACCTTATGCCAAACTATATCGAAAGCTTTCGATATGTCTAGCGCAACATTGAAAGTTTCACCGAAACGGCTAAGAGAGGATGACCAAGAGTCAGTTAGGAAAGCAAGATCACCAGTAGAATGCCCCTTGCGGAACCCATACTGGTGAACAGACAGAAGGTCAAAAGTGGATAGATGCTTATGAATCTTCCGGTTAAGGATAGACTTAAAAGCTTTAGAAAGATAGGAAAGTAAAGCTATAGGACGGTAGCTTGAGGGATTGGAACGGTCACTCTTCTTAGGCACAGGCTGTATGTAGGCGTACTTCCAGCAGGAAGGAAAGGAAGATGTTGGAAGGCAGAGGCGAAAGAGTTTGTTTGACAAGGCAGGGTGTCAGCATGGAAGCACAATTTTTAAGGACAATAGGAGGCACTCCATCAGGCCCATAAGCCCTCTGAGGGTTGAGGCCAGAGAGGGCATAGAAAACATCATTCTTAAGAATCGTAATAACAGGCATAGTAGAGTCAGAGGGGGGATGAGTAGGAGGAATATGCCCAGAATCGTCCAGAGTGGAATTTTTACAGAATGTTTGAGAGAAGAGTTCAGCCGTAGAGGTAGATGAGACGGCGGTGCTGCAGTCAGGGTTGAGGCGGGGAAGTTTTATATTGTGAAGCCATTTTGAGACGGGAAAGATGAAGAAGTGAAATTGGATGAGATAATTTCGGCTAGGTGCCAGAAGTCTCTGGAAGAATTTAAAAAAGCAAGGTTGTGGCACTTTCTATTTATGAAAGAGTTTTTGGTAAGTCGCAGAACAGATTTGGCACGATTCCGGGCGGAAATGTAAAGATCATGATTAGCAGAAATGCGAAGGTTCTGGTACCTTTTTTGAGCTGCATCTCTATCTTTAATTGCACGAGAGCAAGCGTGATTGAAAAAAGTTTTTTTTAGCATGAGGTGTAGAAAAAGTACGTGGAATGTGTGCCTCCATTTCAGAGACAATCACCTTAGTGATGCGTTGTGCAAACACAGAGGGTCTCTCTCTTGGAAGCAGTAACCATTCCACGGAAAATCGGAGAAGTACATCCTCAGGTCGTCCCACCAAGCTGAAGCAAAATGCCAAAAGCATCGCCTCTTCGGTGGGTTCAGAGGCTGTACAGGAGCGATAGGACAGAATACTGATATAAGATTGTGATCGGAGGAGCCCAACGGAGAGGACAGTTTAATAGAGTAAGCTGAAGGATTTGAAATTAGGAAGAGATCTAGAATGTTGGACGTATCTCCAAGGCTGTCGGGGATACGTGTAGGGTGCTGAACCAACTGCTCTAGATCGTTGAGGAGAGCAAAGTTGTAGGCTTGTTCACCAGGCTGGTCAGTGAAAGAGGATGAAAACCAAAGCTGGTGGTGAACATTGAAATCTCCCAAGATGGAGATTTCAGCGAAAGGAGTGAGTCAAGATGTGCTCCACTTTAGAGTTCAAATAGTTAAAGAATTTTACATGGTTGGTAGAGTTAGGTGAGAGAGAGGCGGTGGCCGAGTCGGCAGAGTAACGGCTCCGCGTTCAGGAGGACGCGAGTTCAATCCCCGACCGGTGCCACCAAGCTGGGATTTTTCAGCCGCCGCCGAGTGGCTTAAAACTACCCACATGCTGTCCAGAAGACCACCCATCAACCCGGACTCTAGATTCTAGGATCAAAGATGAGCTCTGGGAGTGACAATCAAGTCTTAGCTAGATGGTGGAAAATTCAGAGGAGTCAAGATCGTGGGCACGATAGCAAGTGATGTTGTTGCGCACATAGACGCAAAATCCAGCTTTGGCTTGATATTTAGGATAGAGATAGTAGGAGGGAATAGAGTAGAGATTGGTGTCATTAGCCTCCGAGACCTGTGTTAGAGTGAGGAAAAGAAGGTGAGGTTTAGAGGAGGAGAGATGGTGTTCCACAGAATGGAAATAGAACGAAGACCGTGAATCTTGCAGTTGAAAAAAAAAAGTCTTAGGAGTTAGCAAGACAGCTCTCAAGTCGGGGGAATTTTTGGTCCCCCCCTCCCCCCCCAAGGCGGGGACTCCGAGGCTTTATGTTGTGAAGCCATTTTGAATTTGAAAAAATTGGGGAAATGGGGTGTATGTTGCATGTATGTAGTGTGGTGTGGAAAGAAAGAGGATCTGTCCTTAGAGAGCATGCTGAACTACTCTCTGGTGTTGATGAGACAATAGGGAAACGGAAAATGAGAACACGGAAAGGGTCTTTGGAGGGCTTGCAGCACCCTCCTCGCTTCCCATATATTCCTCACGGGGAGTGGCCGACGCCCGTTTCAGTAGGTGTCTTTCTATCTACTCCCTATTAATATTTAGTAATAGTGACAAACTGACATTCAAGCCTCTGCCAGGTGGGGGAAAATCTCAAAGCATCAAGGTCCTGGGCACGAGAGCCACTGATAGTATTGCGAACATGGAGGTAGCAGCCACATATCGATTAATAGTTTGCATAGAGAAAGTAGGAGGGAGCAGAACAGAGATGATTTACTCTACACGTGTTTTGGCATACAAGAGTTTAGGTGCCAACTTCTTCGTCTCTCTCTCTCTCTCTCTCTCTCTCTCTCTCTCTCTCTCTCTCTCTCTCTCTCTCTCTCTCTCTCTCTCTCTCTCTCTCTCTCTCTCTCTCTCTCTCTCTCTCTCTCTCTCTCTCTCTCTCTCTCTCTCTCTCTATTTGTCTCTCTCTCTCTCTCTCTCTCTCTCTCTCTCTCTCTCTCTCTCTCTCTCTCTCTCTCTCTCTCTCTCTCTCTCTCTCTCTCTCTCTCTCTCTCTCTAATTGATCAACGACCATTACAGGTACGGCCGCATCGAGGTTCGTGCGAAGATGCCCCGCGGAGACTGGCTGAGGCCGGGTGAGTAGTAGCAGTAGTAGTAGTAGTAGTAGTAGTAGTGGTATTAGCAGCAACGACACTTAGGTGCAGTGATTGGGACAGAGGTATATAAGAAGGAGTACGTGGGAGACAAAGTAGCTGAATGGGTGAAGGAAATAGAAGCTTAGTCTGCCATTGCCAAGACTGAGCCACACGCTGCCTATTCAGCGTACACCCACGGCATCCAACATCGGTGGACGTTCCTGATGCGCACCATCCCTGGCATCAGTCCACTCTTCCGACCACTGGAAAATGCCGTCAAGAATGTATTCTTGCCGGCGCTGGTGAAATATCATGCTTTGGGGGAGGAGGAGAGGGATATGCTAGCACTTCCCCCAAGACTGGGTGGGATGGGGATCTCCAACCCTGAGAAGCTGGCAGATAAGGAGAACCAAAACTCCATCAGCCTTACCAGGTCACTCATCAACAGGATCATCGCTCAGGAGGCAGAGGGCGAGATAGACCAAGCAGAAATAAGAGATATTAAAAGAAAAATCTCAGAAGAAAGGCAACAGGCCCAAAAAGACGAGCTGGACCATCTTACACACCACCTGTCCACAGAAATGGGTAGAAAAATACACACAGCACAGGAGGCAGGCGCCTCTAACTGGCTAACGTCATTACCAATCAGAGCAAAGGGCTTCAGCCTCAATAAACAAAAATTTGTCGACGCCATTGCTCTGAGATATGGCTGGCCGATTGAGGGACTGCCTGATCTCTGTGCATGTGGATCACCAAATGATGTCACCCACACCATGACATGTAAAAAAGGAGGCTTCGTCTGTATTCGACACGATGAAGTGAGGGATCTGACAGCCAGCATGCTCGGGGAGGTATGCCAAGACGTCACTAACGAGCCCGCACTGCTTCCACAGGACGGCGAACACCTTCGGTACAGGACAGCAAATACCTCACAGGAGGCACGGGTTGATGTAAGTGCCCGCGGATTCTGGGTGCGCGGACAGCGGGCGTTCATGGACATCCGCATATTCGACCCGATGGCTGCCTGTCACCGTGAGCTGCCCCTGCAAGCCGCCCACCACAGGAACGAGCAGGAGAAGACAAGGGTATACGGTGAAAGAATCCAACATGTGGATCAGGGCAGCTTCACCCCCCTAGTCTTCACCACATCCGGCGGGATGGGTCCCAGGGCCCAATGCTTCTACGCACGCCTCGCGGAACTAATCTCAGAAAAGAAGCATCAGCCAAGGAGCCACGTTGTCGCCTGGATGAGGTGTCGCCTCTCGTTCTCCCTGCTCAGGTCGGCCATCCTATGTCTCAGGGGCACCAGACACTCTGGCCCAAAAGCCACCAACATCTCCAATATGGACTATGAAGCCACAGTGGTGGAGAGTGACATTAGGGTGGGTCGGGAGTGACTTGAGTAGTGAAGGAAAGGGGGATCTAGACGTAATAGATGATAGGTGATTTAGTGCCAGATAGTATTAGCAATATGGTTGGATGCCACAGTCATTAGCGAACAGAGTTGGGGCTAATGACCTCCAAACTATGGAGCCCTCCATGATTATGTGTCGGGAAAATAAACATGGGTGGAGGTATCATTTATGTAGTAGTAGCAGTAGTAGTAGTAGTAGTAGTAGTAGTAATAGTAGTAGTAATAGTAGTAGTAGTAGTAGTAGTAGAAGTAATAGTAGTAGCAGTAATAGTAGTAGTAGTAGTAGTAGTAGTAGTAGTAGTAGTAGTAGTAGTAGTAGTAGTAGTAGTAGTAGTAGTAGTAGTAGTATTAATAGTAGTAGTAGTAGTAGTAGTAGTAGTAGTAGTAGTAGTAGTAGTAGTAATAATAATAATAGTAGTAGTAGTAGTAGTAGTAGTAGTAGTAATAATAGTAGTAGTAGTAGTAGTAGTAGTAGTAGTAGTAGTAGTAATAATAGTAGTAGTAGTAGTAGTAGTAATAATAGTAGTAGTAGTAGTAGTAGTAGTAATAATAGTAGTAGTAGTAGTAGTAGCAGTAGTAGTAGTAGTAGTAATAATAGTAGTAGTAGTAGTAGTAGTAGTAGTAGCATCCAATATCTAAACTAAGTAAGTCTGACCATCTCTTTCGGAGCTCCTCACATTTTTTTTGTGTGTGGAAGCAGGTTTACTTACTTTTCTTTTTTTCACATGATCCGCCTCCTTCAAAATGTTAAGAGAAAAGAAAAATCTGCATTAACCGACCGTAAAACAAGTGCCGTCACGAATCATCACATCTTATGCTAGAAATACACTGCCGAATTTTGGTTTACGAATGTGTGCGAGTATGCAAGTCATCCTGTGTCAAGTTCGACATCTTTCTTGTATGTTCTCGGCCTTTCGGGGACATGTCTGGGTCCACCGCGCGACTTTTGACAGTTGGTCACGACCGCCAGGAAAGTTTCATGCCCCGTTGCCAAAACGCGGGCTGCCAGACTACGCTCGTAAATTATTTACATAATTTATTGACGTGTCTTTGATTCTCCAAAATCTATTAGTTACTCCACTGTATTCAGAGACAAAAGTACAACACTTAATGTAAGTATTAACCTCGTGCGATATGGCTACCGAAAACTCAGTATTATCACAAAGAGAAACTAATCCGGTTTATTTCCTAGAGTCGGTATGTCTGCGCATTGTGAGGACGAATCTTTTATTTCAGGTGAGTTTTGATGTGTGTACCATTAATTTCCGTTATATGTTTCGCGATACCACAAAGGTTTGGAGGGGAGGAAGAGGGGGAACAAAACAAACTATATAGTGATTTGCCCCAGGGCCCATATTTTGAAACATTTCGGGGCTTACACACCCACATTTGGTAAGGCTTTCGTAGAGATTGTTTAAGTATTTCTATGTGTAGTTTTAACAGTCCATATAGTGACAGTTTGACGAGGATTCTCCACCTTGAACGTGAAAAACGCTCATGAGAACTCGACCTTTGAGCAGGGCCGGATTAAGACTTTTAGAAACCCGAAGCACTGAAAAGATTATGGTACTTATATCTATATATATATATATATATATATATATATATATATATATATATATATATATATATATATATATATATATATATATATATATATATATATATATATATATATATATATATATATATATATAAAAAATTTTATCTTTCGAAATGAAACAAAACTTACAGGAAAATTTATTTATAGTAAAGGCTACGGCATCAGTATTACTTTGGATGAAAAAATGTGATATTGGATTCAGAATACAGAGACGACTCTACATCCTATAAAGGAACAGCCATTCAGTATAATTACCTACGAATTGGATACCAATAAACAGAGTAAACATGGAAACATGGAAATGCAGGCAACAGAAAGCCTATTGTCTCATTACGAGGTCGCCCGCTTGGGTGATTTAATCTGCTCGACCGCCACTTGGGGCTTGGTGAGCAGATGAAAGCACCACGTTCGCCATCTTCCAGTCTTCCGGGACCTTGTTTAGTTGAACTGACCGGCGGTGGCCGAAGTGATAGCGTACTGGACCCACATTCGCCGCGTGATGGACGACGCGGGTTCGAATCCTCACGCTACCACTCGGATTTTTCAGTCACCGCCGAGTGGCTTAAAACTACCCACATGCTGTCCTGAAGACCACCCATAAACCCGGACTCTAGAGGAAGCCGTCCAAGCGAATCAAGAACGAGTTCCGGGGGGCAGCATGAGCCAATGCAAGATGGCGCCACTATAAACACTCGCCTGCGCCAGAACGGTCTGGGCCGACCATCAGGCCCCACCTGGAAGAAGCCTTGGGCCGACCATCAGGCCCCACCGGGAAGATGCCTACCGGCGCAATAGGCAACAACGTAAAAAAAAAAAAAAAATGTTAGTGAGTGGTTGAAGTATTTGTTGTTTAAGCTCTTTTAATAACCGCGGGGACAAACTGTCGGGTCCCGTTGATTTGTTCGTGTCGAGTTTGTCCAAGTACTTTTTTACTTCTTGGTCGCATATTGAGTCAATTTTCAGCGGCGTGATCTCACTCGGCGGGTCAGGACCCTCGGGAATGGTTTCGATGTCCTCGACTGTGAATACGGATGCGAAGTTACTGTTGAGGATTCTGGCCATCTGTTTACTGTCCTGAGTTACAGATCCAGTCTCGTCTGTCAGGGGACCAATATTGGACGATCACACACTTGCAAGTCTTTTTCCAACGGTGCGGCAAAACGGTTTCGAAGTGGCTTACTGAACAATTCTTTTGATGTTGTTACGCTCATACTGCTAATAAATATGTTGATTCCATAACTGACTTATAAGTATTCTGAACAATAATCAGTACTTCCCCACAACTGCAGCCCCATCGCCCCTTACTTCCTGCCCCATCACAACCAATCCACAGTACGTAGCATGTAGGGATTGAACACAGAAATTATTTTCATATTGCCCTACAGCCATCTGGATGCTGCCCCAGAACTGGCCCTACGGAGAGTGGCCCGCCAGCGGAGAGATCGACATTGTGGAATGCAGGGGTGGGTGATTTATATCTTTGATTACAATGAAAATAATGAGGAGGAGGAGGAAGAGAGTAGCAATAACAATAATATTAACGATAATAACGAAAATAATAATGATAATAATAGTGAAAATCGTAGAATTAAGAAGAAGAACACTTTCTGTTGTACGAGCTTGAAATCAAAATATGTTCTTCGTTATACGTTTCACTAGCTGTCTCTCTTCCCTTAAAATGTTCCTAAACAGTCTTTTTGCTTCACACTCCACTCATCATTGATTTACATGCACGCTATATAGCCTGCCTCAGCCAATCACTAACGACTAACTCCCCGATGTATCCCGTGCAGGCAATGATCGCTACGGTTCCATCAACAACCAAGTGTGCAGCTCCGCCATGCACTGGGGACCCTTCTGGACTCAGGACTTCTTCGACATGACAACCACCGAGTAGTAAGTAGCTGCCCTGAGCGGGACCTTCGGGAGCCTAGAGTCTATTGCAGTGTCTCCTAACCTATTTTCACCCACAAGGGAAATCATGAAATAAAATAGTGTTAATTATCAACACGTTATAACTGACTGATGGTGGTAATGACTTAGCTGTCCTCTCCTTGCCGTCACAAAACCGGGTCACCTTACTTCCGTGGAGGGAGCAGCGTTCTTTACAAAAGTCGCTGAATTATAACAAGGCGTAAAACAGTTTGTTCAGCAACCATCATGAAGAGTCGGGAAGAACATCTACACAGTCCCGAAATTATACTTGTGCTAAAATATAATTAGGTCGTTATTAGGAGTTGCGATTAATACGTTGATTACTGATTTAGTAATTAATGCATCTCTGTCTGACGTATGGCAATCTAGGATCATTCATTCTTACTGGGAAATACGGCTGATTGTCTATGTCTGGAAAGGGAAAGGAAACTGTCATCACTGCAACAACTACCGTGGTACTGCCTGTTCAGTGTGCCAGGCAAGGTATTTGCCAATCCATTTTTCTCAAGGGGGTTGTAAATGGTCGGCCTGAAAAAAGAAAAGAAAAAAATATATATTTTTTTTATAAAATTCTGCGAATTTGATGAAAAAATAATACAGTGGTATGCAACATGCATTGCAATGCAATTCAACGTGCTGCAATAAGCCTCCGCGCGGAGCCAATGGCTTGCAGTCCATGTTTTCAGCCATTTTTAATTTTAGGAATTTTTTTCATTGTCTGTCATGATACTCATAGGCTCTCTCTAACCATAAATCAAGAAAATGGAAAAAAATAGCAGTAACTAATATATTTTTGTATTAACCGTGAAAAATCAACTTATATATAATTCTATTTCATAATTCCAACAAAACACTCTATGTATCAGCCTCAGATGTCTTTTGAATTATATTTTATTGATTTTACACAGTAGAACACTGGTTTTTACTTTGAAATATGGTCAAATTCGAGTACATGGATTTGTGACCCCGTAAAAAAGACGTAACAATGGGTAAACAAAGCAGCCTATGTGTTCACATCCAATGAAAGTAAGTTAAGGAAACCATGTCTGCTTTTTCTTCATATCCTGATGTGTGTATCCTGTGGATTTCAAGTCCCTACTTGGAATTGGTAAAATACAAAAAATATTTCAACTTCATCGCTTGATATCTCAAAACCATGATTTTGCACTTCTTGTTATACACATATCTCCTACTGCAGCGTATGGAAATATGTGTCAGGAATAAGGTTTGCTATCAAAACTTTAGTTTGAAGTTGATTTTGATTTTGAAAAATATTTATGTCAAAATGTTTTTTATTATTTCATCGAACTATAAAAAAATATATTTTACTATTGTATAAAACTTACCGATAGCAAGCATTAATTTCCCATCCTTCCTGATTGAGATGCTTTTTGAATGAAAGACATCGGCCCGTAAATAGGGAGAAGATACGCTTAGAACATAAGGAGTTTAACATGGGATTTGAGATTCTACAACCCCCCCTTATGAATCCGCAGCAAACCCCTGAAGTTACAGAAATCTAGGCATTCCGGGTTGAAGCCTTTTCAGTCGACAACTGACCGTATCCTGGCGCTTCGAGTACTGGTGGAACGCCGACCTGAGAGTTTTAACAAGGGATCTAAGGCAGGCGTTTGGTTCAGTGCATCGTGAGGAACTCTGGGATCTCCTACCGTTACGTGGGATTTTTCTAAGGATTATTTGTCTATTGACTGGTCTGTAGCCTACTCTGGGACTGGGAATGCTGTAAAGAATTAGGAGTGGCGGGGAACGTACCAACTTCAGTCCTGTGAACACGAGAGTAAAGCAAGGGTGTGTCCTTGCCACTTGCCGCATTACTTTCTACAGCGGCATGACCATAGCTGGGCACGATAACAGAAAACCTTATTCCCGATAACCGATATCTAATAATGAAAAACCTTATCGGTGATAACCGATATTCGTTAAATGGAAATACAAATATAGGCGATAACCGATAACCGATACCCGATATAAATCCACAATTTCGATACTAGCTAGCGATAAGTCCGATAGACGAAAACGATACTATATTGATATTTCAGATAGAAAAACATAGATGAATTCAAATTTTCATTATCTGTATTTTAGAAAACTTACAAAACCTGAAAACCACACATTGACACGTACATATGGACAATAATACTAGAAACGCCTGAACCGGTTTTGTGTTATTTGGCGTCCCCACCGTCAAAAGCTGGCGATATTTGTTTACAAACACTGGTCTCTCGTGAACTGCGCATGCTCAGACCAGCAAGCGTAGACCTGTACAGTCTCACAAAGCTTTTTAACCGTAATTAAGAGTTGCTGGAAGGCTGAATCAGACATACAGTATCACTACCACCATCCTCGCTGTTTCTAGAACGACACTCTGTACGAGTTGTATTTATATGTACAGAGTGTCGTTCTAGAAACAGCGAGGATCACTTAGCACCCTACAGGATTTTTAGAGAGGGCGGGGAGGGCCAGGCCAGGCATCGCAGACTAGGGGCGGGGGGGAGAAATCGAAAGGATATAAGAAAGGATGGGCTAACGGCTTATTACACCAACAGTAGGAGTCTCAGGAACAAGATAGATCTACTGAGGGGAAAAGTGTCGAGGGGGCAATCGAATTTCGACTTTTTAGCTCTCACTGAATCATGGGTGGATACTGCAAACAAAACCTCCATGTCCTAGTATGAAATAGAGGGTTATCAGATGTTTAACAAAGATAGAAAGGAAAGAAGGGGAGGGGGGCACTTTATTATGTTAACACATAATGCTCGCTAACAGGGGGTGCTTATTATAGTTAAAAACACACTTATGCTCCCACTACTGCTCTATTCAAACAAATGGCGACTCAGAATCAGTTTGGGTGGACGTCCACAAAGGGAAGGACAAACTAATTCTAGGGGTTCTTTACAGGCCACCCAACCTCAGCAGGCAGGACACTGATATATTACTACAAGAGGTAGGCAGGGCGAGCAGGAGCAAAAATGTCTGCATAATGGGTTATTTTAACTATAGTAATATATATTGGTACGGCGTTGTGGGTGATCTATAGTCTTAGGATTTTCTGAAAGTAATTCAAGATTATTTTCTCAATCAGACAGTAACAGAGCCCACCCAGGGGTAACAACATTCTGACTTTCTCTTAACTAACACCGAGTATGGATCAGCGCTAGAGATGTTGGGGGGGAGGTGTAGCAGTGATCATCAGGAGGAATAAGGTTTAAATTAGACTGGTGACTCATGAACTCAACCCGGTGTTGGTGCCCGACTTTAGAAGAGCTGATTATGAGGGGCTCAGAAAACACCTTGAGGAGGTAAATTGGGAAACCTTAGGGCTGGATGAGGGCCAGATCTCAGGGCTGGAACCGGAAAGACAGGGGAACCATGTAGAAATGACCTACAATAATTTAGTTAGAGAAATTGCAGAGGGTCAGAGACAGCATATCCCTTACCAAGCACGTAGGAAGGAAAATAACGACCCCAAATGGATGACCGCAGACTCAAGCATGAAATAGGCTTGAAGAGAGGAATTTATAGGAAAATAAAGAACGGAGAGATCCACCTCAGGGGTAGGTATGTTGAGCTAGCCAGGTCGGTGAAGAAGAACACCCGCCTTGCAAAAGAAATTATGAGATTAGGGTAGCCAACGAGGCCAAGAGCGATCCCAAGGGCTTCTTCAAATTGTACAGGACGAAAACAAGGGACAGAATTGGACCGTTGAAAACAAACACGGGCGAGCTCGTTGAGAATGGAGAAGATATGAGCCAAATGATGAATGACTATTTCCTCTCAGTTTTCACGCAGGAAAATCTAACAACCATTCCGGAGAGAGTTCAGATATATGAGGGTGACGAGAACGACAAGTTGAGGGATGTGATCATCACTAGGCAAGTAGTCCAGGATGAGATTGGTAGGTTGAAGAAAAACAAATCGCCGGGCCCAGACGAAGTATTCCCAAGGGTTCTGAAAGAGTGCAAGGAAGTCCTTAGTGGCCCTCTTGCCGATATCTTTAAAATGTCGGTAAATTATGGGTATGCCCAATCAATGGAAAGTAGCTAATGTGACGCCGATTTTCAAAAAGGAGACAAGTCAGCCACCTCAAACTATCGCCCAATTAGCTTAACATCAGTTGTGGGAAAGATGTTAGAGTCGATTATAGCCAGGAGCATTCAGGACCATCTAGAAAAGCATAATTTAATTCATGACTCACAACATGGGTTCACAAAGGGTAGGTCTTGCCTTACTAACCTGTTGTCCTTCTACACTAAAGTAATCGAGGCGGTTGACAGAGATGAAAACTATGACATATTATATCTAGATTTCAGTAAAGCGTTCGACAAAGTCCCTCATCACCGGCTATTACTAAAATTACAGGCTCACGGCGTAGAGTGGAAAGTTTTGAGCTGGATCAGGGCGTGTCTTAGTGGTAGGAAGCAGAGAGTGCAAATCAATGGTAGGAAATCTGAATGGGGCAGTGTTACGAGTGGAGTCCCACAGGGTCGGTGCTGGGTCCTCTGCTTTTGATTCTGTACATCACTGACTTGGACACAGGAATCAGTAGCGATGTCAGTAAGTTCGCAGATGATACCAAGATCGGTAGAGTAATCCAATCAGACAGCGACGCTACCGTTCTCCAGGATGAGCTTGACAGACTATATGATTGGGCGAGGAAGTGGCAGATGGAATTCAATGTCGGGAAGTGTAACATTTTGAGTGTAGGTAGGAATAACCCTTACACAATTACTCCTTAAATGACACTCCTCTAAGCAGGTCTGGGCGGGGAGAGACTTAGGAGTCCTAGTGAGCGCTGACCTCCGTCCTAGGGCTCAATGCATTCAGGCTAAAATCGGGCAAACAGAGTACTAGGTTTCATCTCAAGGAGCGTGAGCAATAAAGACCTGAAGTCATCCTCAAACTTTACTTAGCACTAGTTCGACCTCATCTCGATTATGCAGTTCAGTTCTGGTCCCCCTATTATAGAATGGATATCAAGATGTTAGAATCTGTACAGAGGAGGATGACGAAGATGATTCAGGGAGTGAGGAACTTGCCTTATGAAGACAGGCTAAAGCAGTTAAATCTACACTCTCTAGAAAGGCGAAGGGTGCGAGGAGACTTGATCGAAGTCTATAAATGGATGAAGGGATTTAATAAAGGGGATGTCAATAAAATTTTGAGAGTGAAAGAGCCAGGTAGGACGCGTGGCAATGGTTTTAAGTTAGACAAATTCAGATTCAACAAAGACATAGGCAAGAATTGGTTCACTAATAGAGTGGTGGACGAATGGAACAGGCTTGGGAGCCATGTTGTGGGTGCCAATACCATAGATACATTCAAGAAGAGGTTAGATAAAGCCATGGATGGTGAGGTAAGGTGGGGTTGAGAGTACAGGAGCTGCCTTGTATAGGCCAACCGGCCTCTTGCAGACTCCTTACGTTCTTATGTTCTTATGTACTGTATGTCTGATTCAGCTTTCCACCAACTCTTAATGTTCTAAAAAGCTTTGCGAGACTGTACAGGTCTACGCTTACTGGTCTGAGCATACGCAGTTCACGAGAGACCAGTGTTTGTAAACAAAAGCGCCAGCTTTTGACGATGGGACACCAAATAACACAACACCGGGTGCCTACAATACCTTGGCATGCTCACAAACGAATATGGAATATCAAATTTGAGGCAGTGAATAATCGTTTTGGGGGCAAAGTTAAATGATTTTCCTCTTTGATATATTGATTTTTGAGTAACATAAAAAAAATAGCCTAGTGTTTTAATGTTGATGATCTAAGTATGAAATCTCTTCACCGAAGATATTTTATACCCAGAAGTTTTTTCAAACAACACCAGGCCACGGATGCGCAGTAGGGAGACAACGTTTTTTTTCTGAGAGGCAAAAAAAAATAGCGATTGTCGTTAGTTTGGTTACAAAAGTAACGAAGATACCGATATATATTTGAATAAGTAGCGGATTGCCGATGACCCGATTTTGTTATCAGCGATAAAGTATCGCGATAACTTATCGCGATAACTCCTAGCTATGGGCATGACTGACTGTTTAGCAAAGTTGTGGACAAGAATCATTGTGGAGCACCTGTTGGCAGTATCAGAGCATAGTCTTGGGTTACGTGATGGCAGTGTAGCGAGACTTGCTACTTGACTTGTGTAGTCCTTACCTAGCAATTTAATTTCGTTTTTATATGTTTCACAGCACCTCCGACTTCGCTGACTCATTCCACGTCTGGCGCATTGACTGGACCAGCACTGACATCAAGTAAGTCACACACACACACACACACACACACACACACACACACACAGAGAGAGAGAGAGAGAGAGAGAGAGAGAGAGAGAGAGAGAGAGAGAGAGAGAGAGAGAGAGAGAGAGAGAGAGAGAGAGAGAGAAGCAAACAGACAAAAGCACGCGCGCGCAAAATATGGGAGATTCATTCGCCACAAAGGGGAAATTTCTTTTTATTGAGGGGGCGGGGGGAAGGGGCGGGAGCTAACCCCCCCCCCCACACGCCCTTCATTGGTGCTAACACTGGGCGGGATGACTTGACACAGGAAGTAGCTATATACGTGTTGTCTTTCCCTCCGTCAGGTTCTACTTGGACGGCGAGCTCAAGATGACCGTTGACCCCGGCACCAACTTCTGGAACTTCGCTGGCTTGGACTCCACCTATGACAACCCGTGGGTCGCCGGTGATAAGATGGCGCCCTTCGACGAGAAGGTGGGCTGTATATATCTTTGGCTTCTCCCTGATGTTACAAATCTTCCTCATTCCTACTTTACACTCATGAAGCTGGTCTCAGTGACTGCCATAGAGTACAGTAAAAGCAAATATGATATTTTGCATAATATTTTCTGGTTGTAAAGAGCCTTCTGTAGTCTTTGGCTTTGCATGGAGAGACGATGAACATTCTCAAAGCATTTATTCGCACAACACGATAAAACATTCCACACAGAAGTATCAACCATAATGGTACTACAGAACACTATAGCAGGCTTTCAAATTGTTTCAACCAGTGCTGTAGACCGAAGGCAACGCTCGCTCTTACTGTGATCGCCTTTTCTCTTTCCTTGGTACAGTTCTACATCGTCATAAACCTAGCTGTGGGCGGCGTCAACGGCTTCTTCCCTGACGGCATCGTCGCCAACAAGCCCTGGGAAAATAGCTCCCCCCATGCCCCCCTCGACTTCTGGAAAGGGGTGAGTGGTAAACTCTGCGGCAGCCTTCCCTATACCTACTTACCCTTTCCTTCCTCCTTACGCCGTGCTCTCTTCCAAGACGGGCACATTAAGACACCTCTAACACTAAACATAATAATCCTTTAAAAAACAGATCTAGTTTTCTTTGTAAGAGGAGCATGTTTAGGGCTTTTTTGGGGGGTGGGGGACGCCTTCCAGCACTTCCCGAAAAAAAGGGATGTGCATAACCTGTTTGAAGAAATTGAAAGGACATCTCTAACACTAACTCTGATGCCCCTTTAAAGACAACTCTATCTTTCTTTGTTAGAGGAGCATGTTTAAGGCATTTTTCAGCATCTTTTTGCATTCTTCCCGAAAAAGAGCGATATGCATAACCTGTTGGAAGCCAGTGCAAAAAGACATCTCTAACACTAAAGCTGATTCCCTTTTTAATGACAATTCTACTTTTCTTTGTAAGAGGAGCATGTCTAGAGCATTTTTCAGCACCTTAGCACTCCTGCCGAAAAAAAGCAAAAAGCAGCGTGCGTAGCCTGTTGGAAGTCAGATTAGTAACGCTGCTCTCTCCTCCTGCTATCAGCGTGACAGTTGGCTGCCTTCCTGGGAGCAGGGCGAGGGCAAGATCAGCGAGGGCGCGGCCTTGAAGGTGGACTACGTGAAGGTGTGGAAGATGGAGAGTGAGCAAGGTCTCCGCAGCCAGCCCCAACACCTCGGGCCGGTTCGACAGTCCAACAGAGTGATTGTAAGCGCCCAAACCAGACTATAATCTCCACAATCATCCGTTTTTTCTTCGCAATACCAGATACTAAAGAGCCTTCCCGTGTGGTCAGCTAAAATTTAATCCTTTTTATATCAATCGCAAACACACTCCAAGGAATTTTCGTAGTATTTTGTGTTTGGTTGGGGAGCTTACGAACTTGCTGTACTGGACTGTAAAACTGTCCCCTCGTCTCCGCCGCCCTCCCCTGGTGACGGACTGACGAGCCCAGTGTTGAGTTCTATCATGTTCGTCAGTGCACACGTTGCTCACATTCGCGACTAAAAACGAAAACAAAACGCCATCAATTCTTTCGTCTTGAGAAACATTTTAATCATGGTGTAGCTGATGGACAATAAATAATGAGTAGCATATTTTTCTTTACTATCCCAACTGTTGAGGTTAGAAGTAGGTACATGCCTTGCATTCTGGCGCCTGTTCGTCTTGTTTGCGTAAGTCTCTCTCTCTCTCTCTCTCTCTCTCTCTCTCTCTCTCTCTCTCTCTCTCTCTCTCTCTCTCTCTCTCTCTCTCTCTCTCTCTCTCTCTCTCTCTCTCTCTCTCTCTCTCTCTCTCTCTCTCTCTCTCTCTCTCTCTCTCTCTCTCTCTCTCTCTCTCTCTCTCTCTCTCTCTCTCTCTCTATATATATATATATATATATATATATATATATATATATATATGTAGAGACATTTTGACAAGTTGGTGAATGAAAAATGAAGGGTCAAATCAGAAGTTTATTCCTGACTATAGTCTTCCCAAAATGTCGAGTCCGTTCTGGTGGGGCACCGAAAGGGAATTTCCTTCACTAACTTGTCATCGTACACCCTGACGCAGACGCAGAAGGAGGCCCTCACAATAGGCCTTAAGTTCAAGACGGGCATAGACACTAAGAAGATAGTGGACTACATCGGGAAGAATTACAATTGGAAAGACGACGATCTAGAAAATGGTTTCAAGCAGGGTGTTTTGACATGCTGTGCTGTAGCGGCGAAAAACAACAATACCGCCATCCCCAGGAGATACATAGACGCCCTCAACGAGCTTCGTGGTAACCCGGACATCGTAATAACTACAGCAGACAAAGGGGGTGGGGTTCTGATCATGAATGAATGTGATTACGTGGATAAAATGAACACCCTTCTGTCCGACGGTGACACGTATAGGAGACAGTCGGATGATAGAGCGAAGGATGAGGCCGACAAATTCAACAAAGATGCGAGAAAAGTACTGCGGCGGTCAGAGGAGGGGAAGATGTTATTGTACCTGCTCGAGGAAAACCCGGTAGTTCCGAGAATGAAGGGTCTTCCCAAAACTCACAAGCCAGGAAATCCGATGCGACCCATCACATCTGGGATAGGGAGTGCTCCACACAGGTTGGCCAAACACCTGGCCAAACCTCTCATGTCAGCCCTCGGTAAGATTAGGGGATCACACCTGAGTAACTCAGCCGACTTAATGCACAGACTACGGGAGGTGGACTTCAGTGATAAACAGCTGGTGAGTTTTGACGTCAAGTCTTTATTTACCAACGTCCCCACAGAGAGTGCCATC
The DNA here is from genome assembly GCF_024679095.1 of Eriocheir sinensis. Taxonomy (NCBI): domain Eukaryota; kingdom Metazoa; phylum Arthropoda; class Malacostraca; order Decapoda; family Varunidae; genus Eriocheir; species Eriocheir sinensis. The sequence continues at coordinate 80,579 of NW_026112298.1, read as the reverse complement.
AGTGCTATAAAGACAGTGCTAGATAAGGTCGATGTGAGTGAGTTACCGGTAAATAAAAGAGACTATATGAAGTTAGTGGAAATGTGCATGATTTTCAACTCGTTCAACTTCAGTGGTTACACATATCGCCAACACGAGGGATTACCAATGGGGTCCCCATTGAGCTGTGTCGCTGCGTGTTTGTTCATGGAAGTTCTAGAAAGTGAGCCTTACAGTAAATTGATTTCGGATGATTCAGAATGGTATAGGTACGTGGATGACTGTTTGATCGTTACACATATAGAGATACTGATTTGGACGTATTACTGAACAGAATGAACAGTGTACATGAGAAGATCCAGTTTACAATGGAGAAAGAGAACAATGGCTCCCTTCCCTTCCTTGACGCAGTGATTATGAGGACGGAAGACAGTGTTAAATTTAAGGTGTTTCGTAAACCAACCAACAAGGACGATTTTATCCACTATCTAAGTGCACACGATGAAAAGACTAAAACTGGTGTAGTAATTGGTTTCTATCTTCGTGCACTACGTATCTGCAATCAGGACTACATAGATGAAGAAATGGATTATATCAACC
>NW_026112298.1:52500-75000 GCF_024679095.1 Eriocheir sinensis | reverse complement strand
CATTATTATTAGTAGTGGTTGTTCGCCTGCTGCCCGCGCAATGGCGTGCGAACGTGCCTCTCCCTACTTTTTTTTTTTTTTTTTTTTTTTTACGTCGCGGCCTATTGCGCCGGTAGGCTTCTTCCCGGTGGGGCCTGCTGGTCGGCCCAAGGCTTCTTCCCGGTGGGGCCTGCTGGTCGGCCCAAGGCTTCTTCCCGGTGGGGCCTGCTGGTCGGCCCAAGGCTTCTTCTCGGTGGGGCCTGATGGTCGGCACAAGGCTTCTTCTCGGTGGGGCCTGCTGGTCGGCCCAAGGCTTCTTCTCGGTGGGGCCTGATGGTCGGCACAAGGCTTCTTCCCGGTGGGGCCTGATGGTCGGCACAACCCGTTCTGGCGCAGGCGAGTGTTTATAGTAGCCCCATCCTGCATTGGCTCATGCTGCCCTCCCGGATCTCATCTTTGATCCTAGAATCTAGAGTTCGGGTTGATAGGTGGTCTTCTGGACAGCATGTGGGTAGTTTTAAGCCACTCGGCGGCAGCTGAAAAATCCCAGCTTGGTGCCACCGGTCGGGGATTGATCTCGCGTCGTCCTGAACGCGGCGCCGTCACTCTGTCGACTCAGCCACCGCCTCCCCGGTTTTCATGAGTCCCAGAACACGTAAATTCCCGTTCCAGCCTCCCAGATTGTCTCCCGCGAGCACGCCTAATCTGACTCTGGAAGGGAACCTCGAGAGAGCTCCCGCAGTCCTGCCTCAGAAAGTAGCTACGTGTAGTTCTGCTGGACCCCGCCGCCGCCAAGGGGAGAGGTAAGGCCTTTTTACACGCGGACAATTAGCAGCGCTGCCGCTGGTAAATAATAAGAACATAAGAACGTAGGAGTCTCCAAGAGGCCGGTAGGCTTGTACAAGGCAGCTCCTTTGAACCTAAGCTCCCGTGAATCTAAGCCCACCTAATATCACTGTCCATGAATTTATAAAACTTATTTTTAAATGTGGCAATTGTACCGGCACTCACCACATGACTGCTCAGCCTGATCACTCACCTACCACTCTGTTAGTAAACCAATTTTTGCCTATGTCCCTGTTAAATCTGAATTTATCCAGTTTAAACCCACAATTACGTGTCCTACCCGATTCTCTTACCAACAAATCCTTATCAATATCTCCCTTAATAAAGCCCTTCATTCATTTATAAAACTCGATCATATCTCCACGCACCCTTCGCCTTTCCAGAGGATGCAAGTTTAACTGTTTGAGTCTTTCCTCGTATGGCAAGTTTCTTAATCCTTGAATCTTAGTCATCCTCCTCTGCACCGATTCTAACATATTGATATCCATTATATAGTGCGGTGACCAGAACTGAGCCGCATAATCAAGATGAGGTCTAACTAATGCTAATTATAGCTTGAGGAAGACTTCGGCGCTTCTGTTGCTTACGTTTCTTAAAAGGATACCTAGTACCCTGTTTGCTCGATTTCTAGCTTGTATGCATTGTGCCCTTGGACGGAGATCAGAGCTCACTAAGACCCCTAATCTCTCTCGCACCCAGACCAGCTTATGGGAGTGTCATTTATGCAATAGTTATGTGAGGAGTTGTTCCTACCTACACTCAGAATACTGCACTTCCCTACATTGAGCCCCATCTGCCATTTATACGCCTAGTCATACATACTGTTTAGTTCATCCTGGAGAATACTTGCATCTTGATTCGATTCAATTACTCTACCGATCTTGGTATCATCAGCAAACTTAATGACATCACTACTAATACCTGTATCAAGTCATTGATATAGATGATGAACAACAGTGGACCTAATACCGAACCTTGTGGGACCCCACTCTTAACACAGCCCCAGTCAGATCTTTTACCATGGATTTGTACTCTTTGCTTCCTATTGCTAAGCCACGCCGTGACCCAGTTCAAAACTTTACCCTCTACTCCGTGAGCCTGTAATTTAAGCAACACTCGTTGGTGAGGAACTTTGTCAAACGCTTTACTAAAATCAAGATAAATTACATCATAATTTTCATATCTGTCTACCGCCTCAAATACTTTATTGTAGAAGGAGAGAAGATTGGTGAGGCATGACTTACCTTTCGAGAACCCATGCTGCGAGTCGTGAATTAAGCTATGTTTCTCTAGATGCTTCCGAATGTTCCTGGCTATTATGGACTCCAGCATCTTCCCTACAACCGCGGTTAAGCTATTTGGGCGATAGTTGGAAGCAGCTGACCTGTCCCCCTTTTTGAAAATCGGCGTCACATTAGCTACTTTCCATAGGCTGGGCACATAACCAGTATTTACCGACATCTTAAAGATGTCGGTTAGTGGGTCACTGAGTACCTCCTTGCATCCTTTAATACTCGCGAAAATATCTCGTCAGGACCTGGCGACTTGTTTTTCTTTAGCTTATCTATCTCATCCTGGACTACCTGCTTGGTGATGATTATATCTCAATTTGTCGCCATCCCCGCTCTCGTACGCCTGAGCCCTTTCCGGAATAGTCGTTTGATTCTCTTGTGTGAATACTAAAAGGAAGTAGTCGTTCAACAATGTGCTCATATTTTCGTAATTTTCCACTAGCACGCCTGTGTTTCCTTTCAGCTGTCCAATTTTCTCCCTTGTTTTTTGTTCTATACATCTGAAAGGAGCCCTTAGGATTACTTTTCGCTTCTTTTGCTATTTTAACCTCATAGTTCATTTTTGCTACCCTGCTGTTTTTCTTTACTAATCTAGATACTTCAACATACCGGCCCCTGAGTTGTGTTTCACCATTCTTTATTTTCTTATAAATTCCCTTAATTAAACCTATCACGAGTCATCCACTTGGGGCTATTGTTTTCTTTTCTAAGTGTTCGCTGGCGTATATGCTGTCCCTGTCCCTCTACTATTACTCTAACTAAATTATTTTAGGTTTTTTCTACCTGGTTCTCCTGGTTCTCCAACCCACAGTTTTGGCCCTCACGAATCCCTACATTTTCCCAGTTTACCTCTTCAAAATGTCTTCGAAGCCCCTTGTAATTTGCTCTTCTAAAATCTGGCACCAACACTGGGTTTGGTTCGCGGGTTACCGCCCAATCTAAGTTAAAACGAACCGTTCTGTGGTCACTATTTCCTAACTCTCCGTCCACCTCCAACTCGCGTATCAAGTTCCCATTATTAGTTAGGACTAAGTCTAAAATGTTAGCTCCTCTGGTAGGCTCAGTAACTACCTGCTTAAGGAAATTATCTTGTATAACTTTAAGAAAATCCTCGGTTTACAGGTCCTCCAATAGGTCTTCCCAGTCTATATTCCTATAATCAAAGTCCCTCATTATGCAGACATTTTTACTCCTGCTCGCCATGTCAATCCCTTGTAGTAATATACTCGTGTCCTGCCTGTTAAGGTTGGGTGGCCTATACAGAACCCCATAGAGCTAGTTTTTCTTTCCCTTTGTAAACGTCCACCCAAACTGATTCTGAATCGATGTTAGTTTTGACTGAATTGTTAACGGAACATTTAAGTGAGTCTTTCATATATAATGCAACTCAACCTCCCCTTCTTCCCTTTCTGTCTTTGTGAAACATCTGATAACCCATTCTTTCAAATTCCTACCTAAATTTTCTATTCGCTGTGTATATCCATGTTTCTGTGATTATGTCAAAATTTTCTACGCAAGCTTCACTCCTTAGTATGTCTATCTTGTTTCTGAGGCTCCTGTTGTTAGTATAGAAAATCCTTAGCCCACACTCTGGTACTCCCCTATAATTACTACTAAGCTGCCAGGTTGTATTTTGAGTTAGATGTTCTCTCGCATTACTCCTCCCACCCTCGTCTATACTAAAAAATCCCTCAGAGTACTAAGTGCTCGCTCAAGGGAGTCTGAGAGAGCCTCAACACCCTTGAACGTCAAGTGTATCCCGTCCTGGTGGCAGAGGGCGTCGTTGCCAAAGAAGAGGTCCCAGTTGTCAACGAACAGCCACCCATTGCGCTCGCAGTGCTCAGCAAGTCTGCTGTTCACTGCTATCGCTCTGGACAGCCATCCATCGCCAACGCCCCTCCTCGGCAGGACGTCACACACTACCGCCGACCCACCAGCGTCCCGTATTCTACCTAACAATTCCCTAAAACGCCAGAGAAGGTCCTCGCTTGGCACACGGGAAATGTCGTTCCCGCCATAGCTGAGGAAGATAATAGGGTTCGGTCCCTCGCTTGCCATACACGCCTCAATCCTGTCTGATATATGCCCCACCCCTTCCCATGGGAAACACACCCTCGTCCTGTTCTTATCCTTGGAGCAAAAATACCTGTCAACATAACGCACCTGACTATCACCAACCACGAGCACCCGACGGCCAGGAGAGGGGCCAGAAGGAGGGGTGGGTGAAGGGGGGAGGGGAGAGCGGGAAGGGTGGGGAGGGACCGGCTGTAAAGAACGAGGAGAAATTGTGGAAGCTGTGGTGAGTGGAGAGGAGGAGGAGGAGCAGGAGAATTAAGAGGGAGAGAAAGAGGAGGAGGAGGAGGAGTGGAAAGGTGTGGGATGGGTGGCCGAGGGCTGAAAAGGGGGAAGAGGGGACAGGAAAGGTAATAAGTGGGAGGTGGAGGTGTGAGAGGGAGGAAAAGACGCAGAGGAGGAGGAAGAGGAAGAAGAGGGGTGGAAAGGTGAGGGATGGGTGGCTGAGAAAGGAGAAGAGGAGAAAAGGAGGGTGAGAGGGGGGAGGCTGAGGTGTGGGAGGGAGGGACGGACGAGGAGGCGGAGGACGAGGAGGAGAAGGAGGAGGAGGAGGAAGAGGGGGAGAGGAAAGGTGAGGGATGGGTGACCGAGTGCTGGGAAGGGGGGAGAGGGGAAAGGGGGGGTGAGAGGAAGGCGGCTGAGGTGCGGGAGGGAGGGACGGTCGAGGAGGCGGAGGACGAGGAGGAGGAAGAAGGAGAGGAGGAGGAGGAGGAGGAAACATGGAAACATGGAAACATGGAAATGCAGGTAACAGAAAGCCTATTGGCTCATTACGAGGTTGCCCGCTTTGGTGATTTAATCTGCTCGACAGCCTGGGGCCTGGGGAGCAGATGAAAGCACCTCGACATTGAGGAGCAGATGAAAGCACCTCGATATTGAGGAGCAGATGAAAGCAACTCAATATTCAGTTTACTCCCGACGCAGCGAAGTGACGGTCGATTTTATATTTGAAGGAGTTGATAGTATTCGCATTTACTACTTCTGAAGGAAGATTGTTCCAGTGACGGATGACTCGGAGGATGATACATGGAAACATGGAAACATGGAAATGCAGGCAACAGAAAGCCTATTGGCTCATTACGAGGTCGCCCGCTTGGGCGATTTAATCTGCTCGACCGCTACTTGGGGCTTGATGAGCAGATGAAAGCACCTCGATATTGAGGAGCAGATGAAAACACCTCGTTATTCAATTTACTCCCGACGCAGCGAAATGACGGTCGATTCTATATTTGAAGGAGTTAATGGCATTCGCATTTACTACTTTTGAGGGAAGATTGTTCCAGTGGCGGATGACTCGGTTTGAAAAGAAACTCCTTCCAATGTCTGTGTTACATCGACTCGACTGAATGGGTAAACCGTTATTTCTTGTTTATGAGTTGGTATGCAGTTCAAAGAATTTGGAGTAATCGACGTTATTGAACTTTTTCAGATACTTGAAGACTTGAATCATATCCCCTCGTAGTCGTCTTTTCTCCAATGTAAAGAGATTGAGTCTCTTGAGTCGTTCCTCGTACGGTTGAGCCCTTAAGGTTAGAATCATCTTTGTGGTGCGTCGTTGAATCCTTTCCAATAAATCAATGTCCTTTCTCTAATTAGGAGACCAGAACTGTACTGAATACTCGAGGTGCGGTCTTACCATGGAATTATACAAGGCTAGCATCACGTCTGGCGTTTTACACTCGAAGTTCCTCGCTATGAATCGGAGCATAGTGTTGGCTTCGTTGTAGGCTTTCTTACAGTGATTCGCGTGTTTCAGGTCACTGCTGATAGTGACTCCAAGATCCTTTTCCTCCTGCATCGCTTGCAGAGGTTTCCCATTCATGATGTATGTGTGGTTACTATTTCTGGACCCAATGTGCATGACTTTGCATTTGTCAACATTAAAGCACATTTGCCATTTTTCTGACACTCGATAATGTGATTGAGGTCTTTCTGAATGATTTCGCAGTCGGTCTTTGTAAGGGCCTTTCCACCCACCTTGGTGTTATCAGCAAATCTCGATATTGTTGATTTCAATCCTGATTGAAGCGTGCTGCTGGAGCTGCGTTTGTGTGCGGCAACCAAACGCATGCCTTCAGGCTCAGCACGAGCACGTCCATCTTCCAGGCTGAGCTCATAGCAACTCACCAAGCCCTTCGGCACGCCAACAACACACATGACACCACTATTGTGCTGCACAGCGACTCACTCTCTGCCTTGAAAGCACTCAGACAAACAAACTTTGCAGATAACGCGCATCTCCTTACCTCCATCCAAAAAGAGATGCACACACTCAGCATGGCGAACAACACTATCAAGCTACACTGGGTGCCTGGTCATGTGGGCATCTTGGGCAACGAGAGAGCTGATAGTGCCGCTCGTAGTGCAACGCAGCGCACAGATCCAGATATCACCACTCATCTCAGTCTGGCTCAGATAAAATCTCAGGTCATTGCAGCAGCCTTTCGGTCCATCTCACTTGACTTGAGGGATCACGTTGCCACATGCTCTCGTTCCGCCACTTACTACACAACAGCCACCAAACAAGAGCCTTTAGTCCTCCCTCCCAGGACAGCACCGCACCTTGTCCACCACCTACACAGGCTGCGGCTCGGATTTCTGTGTGCATCACAAATTTATGACCGCCCTGAACCTTGTTGGCACTGTCTTGAGGAGGACCATGAACCTCTTCTATATATATATATATATATATATATATATATATATATATATATATATATATATATATATATATATATATATATATATATATATATATATATATATATATATATATATATATATATATATATATATATATATATATATATATATATATATATATATATATATATATATATATATATATATATATATATATCGGTATCTTCGTTACTTTTGTAACCAAACTAACGATAATCGCTACTTTTTTTCGCCTCTCAGAAAAAAAAAAAAAATGTTGTCTCCCTACTGCGCATGCGTGGCCCGTTGTTGTATGAAAAAACTTCGGGGTATAAAATATCTTCGGTGAAGAGATTTCATACTTAGATCATCAACATTAAAACACTAGGTTATTTTTTTATGTTACTCAAAAATCAATATATCAAAGAGAAAAATAATTTAACTTTACCCAAAAAACGATTATTCACTGCCTCCAATTTGATATTCCATATTCGTTTGTGAGCATGCCATGGTATTGAAGGCACCCGGTGTTGTGTTATTTGGTGTCCCATCGTCAAAAAACTGGTCTCTCGTGAACTGCGTATGCTCAGACCAGTAAGCGTAGACCTGTACAGTCTCACAAAGCTTTTTAAAACATTAAGAGTTGCTGGAAAGCTGAATCAGACATACAGTACCACCGTTCTCGCTGTTTCTAGAACGACACTCTGTACATATAAGTACAACTCGTACAGAGTGTCGTTCTAGAAACAGCGAAGATGGTGGTAGTGATACTGTATGTCTGATTCAGGCTTCCAGCAACTCTTAATGTTTTAAAAAGCTTTGTGAGACTGGTGCACAGGTCCATGCCATTGGTCTGCGAGCATGCTGCAGAGACCGTTTTGACGATGGGGACGCCAAATAACACAAAACCGGTTCAGGCGTTTCTAGTATTATTGTCCATATATACGTGTCAATGTGTGGTTTTCAGGTTTTGTAAGTTTTCTAAAATACAGATAATGAAAATTTGAAATCATCTATGTTTTTGTATCTGAAATATCAATATAGTATCGTTTTCGTCTATCGGACTTATCGCTAGCTAGTATCGGAATTGTGGATTTATATCGGGTATCGGTTATTGGTTATCGCCTATATTTGTATTTCCAGTAAACGAATATCGGTTATCACCGATAAATTTTTCATTATTAGTTATTGGTTATCGGGAATAGGGTTTTCTGATATCGTGCCCAGCTATGGTGGCGTCCCTCAGGGCTCGGTTCTTGGCCCAGTGCTCTTCATTATTTATATCAACGATATGGATGTTGGACTCAATAATCGCATTAGTAAATTCGCAGAAGACACAAAGATTGGTAACTCGGTTCACACTGACGATGACAGGCAAGGCCTCCAAGAGGATTTGCACAAAATTTCATCTTGGTTGGATGGATGGTAGATGCCCTTTAACGTAGACAAGAGCCAGGTCCTTCAAGTTGGAACTAGGAATAAAAAGTTCGATTACAAAATGCGTGGCGTTAAACTCAAAAGCATTCAATGCGTTAAGGACTTGGAGGTCAAAATCGCGTCAAACCCCAAATTCTCACAGCAATGCATCGATGCAGCAAATAAAGGAACAGAATGTTGGGCTTCATTAAAAGAAACTTTTATTCAAGAATAAAGATGTAATACTTCCACTCTACAATAGTTTAATCGACCCCACTTGGAATATGCGGTACAGTTTTGGTCTCCCCACCATGCAAAGGGCAATGTTAATTAGAAGGTGTTCAGTGTCGGGCAACAAAAATGCGCAACAAATCTTACGAAGAAAGGGTTTCCACCCTTAACATGTTCTCTCTTGAAAAACGTCGCCTCCGAGGAAAACTGATCGAATGGTTTAAAATACTTAATGGTTTCACAAATGTACACAGATCAACATTGTTTATGATCGATGACACTTTGCGTATGAGGGAGAATGGCATAAAACTCAAAAGTAGACAAGTAAACTCAGAATGCACCAAATTTTTCTTCACCAACGTTGTAGTGCGAGAATGGAATATGCTCCCACCGTCAGTGATCCAGTGTAACACGACTGACTCCTTCAAAAACAAACTCGACCGTCACTTTCTTCAACTTAATATTAACTAGAGTTGAAATGCAACGTTTTAGAGCCATCTGATTAATGTAGAATCACTTAGGTTTAAGGACAGACCACGAAGTCTGGACCATGGGGTCTGTGTGGTCTGATTTCCTATGTAAGTCTATGTAAGTCTCTCTCTCTCTCTCTCTCTCTCTCTCTCTCTCTCTCTCTCTCTCTCTCTCTCTCTCTCTCTCTCTCTCTCTCTCTCTCTCTCTCTCTCTCTCTCTCTCTCTCTCTCTCTCTCTCTCTCTCTCTCTCTCTCTCTCTCTCTCTCTCTCTCTCTCTCTCTTGTCATAGCCACAATGTTTGAAGGAAAACGTCCTGTGTGATACTACCTTTAAAGCAGTGTTTCTTAAAGTGTGGTCCGCGGACCCCCAGGGGTCCGTGGAATGTTCCAAGGGGTCCGCAGGATAATTTTTAATATCGATTTCAGTCAAATTTTCGGCCAAAACGTCATAAATTCCTATTTTTGTAGCACCAAATCCTGATGGCTTTTTACAGTGGCTAAGTCACATTGGGATGGAAGTAATTTAAGTATATTATGACCTGCAAACACTTTCAAACTCAAGAGGAAAATTATGATAATAAAGGGTCCGCTACATGAGTAATTTTAATAAAAGGGGTCCGCTGCACAAAAAAGTTTAAGAAACACTGCTTTAAAGGAAGCGTGCGTGACGCCGATGGTAAGTAGACGTGACCCGTACGTGTCAAAGCAGCGCGAAACTCGGGGTGATAATACGCGAAAGTCGGGATGGTAAGAATTTAGGTCTAACCGCGAAACTCAGGGTGATAATACGCGAAAGTCGGGATGGTAAGAATTTAGGTCTAACCGCGAAACTCGGATAGCGCGAAACTCGAGAGGGTACTGTACTCATTCACTCACTCACTCACTCATATACTCACTCACTCACACATATACTCACTCACTCTCTCATATACTCACTCACTCACACATATACTCACTCACTCTCTCATATACTTAATCACTCATATACTCACTCACTCACTCACATACTCACTCACTCACACATATACTCACTCACTCACTCATATACTCACTCATTCACTCATATACTCACTCACTCACTCATATACTCAATCACTCATATACTCACTCACTCACTCATATACTCACTCACTCACTCATATACTTAATCACTCATATATTCATTCACTCACTCATACACTCACTCACTCACTCATATACTCACTCACTCACTCATATACTCATTTACTCACTCATATACTCACTCACTCACTCATATACTCACTCATTCATATACTCACTCAATCACTCATATACTCACTCACTCACTCACATACTCACTCACTCACACATATACTCACTCACTCACTCATATACTCACTCACTCACTGATATACTCACTCACTCACTCATATACTCAATCACTCACATACTCACTCAATCACATATATACTCACTCACTCACTCATATACTCACTCACTTACTCATATACTCACTCACTCACACATATACTCACTCACTCATATACTCACTCACTCACATACTCACTCACTCACTCATATACTCACTCACTCACTCATATACTCAATCACTCATATATTCACTCAATCACATATATACTCACTCACTCATATACTCACTCACTCACTCATATACTCACTCACTCACTCATATACTCACTCAATCACATATATACTCACTCACTCACTCATATACTCACTCACTCACTCATATACTCACTCACTCACTCATATACTCACTCACTCACTCATATACTCAATCACTCATATATTCACTCAATCACATATATACTCACTCACTCACTCATATACTCACTCACTTACTCATATACTCACTCACTCACTCATATACTCACTCACTCATATACTCACTCACTCACTCATATACTCACTCACTTACTCATATACTCGCTCACTCACACATATACTCACTCACTCATATACTCACTCACTCATATACTCACTCACTCACTCATATACTCACTCACTCACTCATATAATCACTCATTCAGATACTCATTCACTCATATACTTACTCACTCACTCATATACTCATTCACTCATTCATATACTCACTCACTCACTCATATACTCACTCACGCACGCATATACTCAATCACTCATATACTCACTCACTCACTCATATACTCACTCACTCACTCATATACTCACTCACTCACTCATACTCACTTAATCATTCATATACTCACTCACTCACTCATATACTCACTCACTCACTCATAGAATCACTCACTAGCAGATAAACTCACTCACTCAATCATATACTCACTCACTCACTCATATACTCACTCACTCATATACTCATTCACTCACTCATATACATACTCACTCACACATATACTCACTCACTCACTCATATACTCACTCACTCACTCATATACTCACTCACTCCTATAATCACTCACTCACTCATATACTCACTCACTCACTCATACTCACTCACTCACTCATATACTCAATCACTCATATACTCACTCACTCACTCATACTCACTCAATCATTCATATACTCACTCACTCACTCATATACTCACTCACTCACTCACTCATTCACTCATATACTCACTCACTCATAAACTCGCTCACTCACTCACTCACTCATATACTCACTCACTCATATACTCGCTCACTCACTCACTCATTCACTCATATACTCACTCACTCATATACTCACTCACTCATACTCACTCAATCATTCATATACTCACTCACTTACTCATATACTCACTCACTCACTCATATACTCACTCACTCACTCATATACTCACTCACTCACTCATATAATCACTCACTCACTCATATAATCACTCACTCAAACATATACTCGCTCACTCAGTCATATACTCTCTCACTCACTCATAATCACTCACTCACACATATACTCACTCACTCACTCATATAATCACTCACTTACACATATACTCACTCACTCAGTCATATACTCACTCACTCACATACTCACTCACTTACTCATATACTCACTCACTCACTCATACACTCACTCACTCACTCATATACTCACTCACTCACTCATATACTCACTCACTCACTCATACACTCACTCACTCACCACTCCTCCATACTCACTCACTCCATACTCACTCACTCACCACCTCATACTCACTCACTCCACCATACTCACTCACTTACTCATATACTCACTCACTCACTCTTATACTCACTCACTCACACATATACTCACTCACTTACTCATATACTCACTCATTCACTCATATACTCACTCACACATATACATACTCATTCACTCATATACTCACTCACTCACTCATATACTCACTCACTCACTCATATACTTACTCACTCACTCATGTACTCACTCACTCACTCATATACTCACTCACTCACATATATACTCACTCAATCACTCACTCATATACTCACTCACTCACACATATACTCACTCACTCACACTTATACACACTCACTCACTCACATACCCACTCAATCACACATATACTCACTCACTCACTCATATATTTACTCACTCACTCATATACTCACTCACTCATACTCACTCACTCACTCTTATACTCAAGCACTCACTCATATACTTACTCACTCATATAGTCACTCACTCACTCATATACTCACTCACTCTCACATATACTCACTCACTCACTCATATACTCATTCACTCACCCACTCATATACTCACTCACACATATACTCACTCACTCACTCATATACTCGCTCACTCACTCATATACTCACTCACTCACTCATATACTCACTCATTCATATACTCACTCACTCATAAACTCGCTCACTCACTCATATACTCACTCACTCACTCATATACTCAATCATTCATATACTCACTCACTCATAAACTCGCTCACTCACTCACTCACTCATATACGCACTCACTCATATACTCGCTCACTCACTCTCTCATTCACTCATATACTCACTCACTCATAAACTCGCTCACTCACTCACTCACTCATATACTCACTCACTCATATACTCGATCACTCACTCACTCATTCACTCATATACTCACTCACTCATATACTCACTCACTCATACTCACTCACATACTCACTCACTCACTCATATAGTCACTCACTCATTCATATAGTCACTCACTCATTCATATACTGAATCACTCATATACTCACTCACTCACTCACTCATACTCACTCACATACTCACTCACTCACTCATATACTCACTCACGCACTCATATAGTCACTCACTCATTCATATACTCAATCACTTATATACTCACTCATTCACTCATATACTCACTCACTCATATACTCGCTCACTCACTCACTCACTCATATACTCACTCACTCACTCACACATATACTCACTCACTCACTCATATACTCACTCACACATATACTCACTCACTCACTCATATACTCACTCACTCACTCACTCACACATATACTCACTCACTCACTCATATGTTCACACACTCACTCACTCATATACTCACTCACACATATACTCACTCACTCACTCATATACTCACTCACCCACTCGTATACTCATTCACTCGTATACTCGCTCACTCACTCACTCACTCATATACTCACTCACTCACTCACACACTCACTTGTTTACTCATATAGACACACACACACACACACACACACACACACACACACACACACACACACACACACACACACACACACACACACACACACTCACCCACCCATACACTCACTCACTCACTCACTCACTCACCCACTCACTCACTCACCTACTCATGCATGCACTTATTTACACACACACACACACACACACACACACACACACACACACACACACACACACACACACACACACACATTCACACACAGCTTGCAGGTCTGAGTGATCCATTGTTTATAGTCATTTCATATATATTTTTCCAGTGGTGTTGGTGCTGACAGGCCACCATTCATGCTTACATTGTGTGTGTGTGTGTGTGTGTGTGTGTGTGTGTGTATGTGTGTTTGTGTGTCATGAAGCACTGGTGGGGTGTGAGGAGACGCCCTCGTGTAGAAAAAGGGAAGCCTGTCAGGTCATGGGGTCAGTGAGGGGAGAGAGAGAGAGAGAGAGAGAGAGAGAGAGAGAGAGAGAGAGAGAGAGAGAGAGAGAGAGAGAGAGAGAGAGAGAGAGAGAGAGAGAGAGAGAGAGAGAGAGAGAGAGAGAGAGAGAAGAGGAGTATGGCTGTTGGAAAGAACTCAAGAGGTGTGAAAATCAACTGTGGGGAGGAAGAAGACTAGTTTCTGTGACAGGCTAAACTCCTTGCATTGATCATTCACCATTTATAAAAAAAAAAAAACTTTATTTGTAGCCTGCAGCTGGCTCCGAGGCTACTTTTGTAAGCTCGCTGCCTTCCCAACACATCATGTAAACAGGCCTCGCCACACTATAAGCTGTACCTCTCTGGCACACTCATGGCGCATAATACACACATGATTCATTCATCACAGGACAGGAGAAAGGTTGCGATTACGACTGTTAAAGACAACTCAAATTGACTAAATATGAAAGAAATAATGTCTGTTGAAGTCAAAGGCGGGGTTATTAATGTTTATACCACTTTTTATTGCATGCTGATTTTCATTTCTTCTTTTCCTTTCTTTCTCTATGGATTTATTTATTTGTTCATATATTCCTTCCTTCCCTCCTTCCTTCCTTCCTTCCCTCCTTCCTTCCTTCCTTCCTTCCTTCCCTCCTTCCTTCCTTCCTTCCTTCCTTCTGCATACATGTAGGAGGGGCAGGAAGGAGGGAGGGAGAAAGGGAAGGAAAAGTAACTAAGAAGGAACAAGGGAGGGAGGGAGATAGATAGATAGATAGATTTGTAAGGATCTCTCTCTCTCTCTCTCTCTCTCTCTCTCTCTCTCTCTCTCTCTCTCTCTCTCTCTCTCTCTCTCTCTCTCTCTCTCTCTCTCTCTCTCTCTCTCTCTCTCTCTCTCTCTCTCTCATGCTCCAGGCCAGTATCATCCGGGGGGAGGGGGGGTTGTGGTCTCCCCAGTGTTTTGTGCAATAGTCTCAAAATGTCCCTAAAAGTGAGTATTTAAAGAAACTTCCTACGCTGTGCTGCTCTCTTGGTTGTTCCCCCCCCCCCCCTCACAATCCAACAGTCAGAGGGAATACCATTGACAGGTCAGACTGGAGACACACTGTATTGTATCAGACTTCTTCTCAGCGTCAAGTGTACTGACATTGTGATGCATTGTGCCTGGCTGGTCCTCAGGATGTGTGGGTCACATTGTTCGTAGCTCAATGGTACAGTGATCACCACACTACAGTGATCTGAACACACTGATCAGGGAACACCAACACACTGCTGCTGCACACCCTCATGAAGGAAGGGAAGGGAGGAACACTTCTGGGAAAGGGAGAGACAGCAGGGACTTGACCAACAGGCCTTACACACTTCATCATTACAAGGTCACTCAATGTTGTGTTCATTTCTTCCTGTATATATCAACTCATTCCTGTCTTACACTTTTGCAGCAAGGAATATAATGTTTCCCGTCATTTGGCTCTGGCTTGCTTCAAATATGACGGCTGTAACTGTTCATCTGGCCCACATGAGAAAGAACAGGTTTCTTTTTCTGTAAGATTATTGTAGCAAGCAATAGTTATTTCCCAAGTCAGTTGAGTGTGAAGAGAACAGCCAATAGCTGCAGGCAAGGAGCACTAAAATGTATTGTTCTGGTCAGCAAAGCAGTGTTGATATTAACTTGTTAAAAGAGGGAAAACATTGACCCACATTTACTAACCTTGTAATGTTTGGTGACAGCCGCAGCAGCAGCAGCAGCAGCAGCAGCAGCGTTGAGGCCGCAATGTTTGCCTCAGCCCGTTAACAACGGTGGTGGTGCTGCAAGAATCCTCCTACAGAGGGAGACAACACACTTACGCTGGACACCACTGGATACACCACAAAGCCAACAATGTTTGCCTCAGCCCGTTAACAATGGTGGTGGTGGTGCTGTAAGAGTCCTGCTATAGAGGGAGACAACACACTTACACTGGAGACCACTGGATACACCACAAAGCCAATAATGTTTACCTCCGCCCGTTAACAATGGTGGTGCTGCAAGAGTCCTGCTATAGAGGGAGACAACACACTTACACTGGAGACCACTGGATACACCACAAAGCCAACACTGATTTTTCAAGAAACATAAACGCCTGAACCGTTGCTGCACCCACAGGCAGTAAGGCTACATTGCCATGTGGTACGCTGTGGATGCCAAACACGCCACAATTTTGTTCTGGTCAGCGCAGAGCTAAGCCGCCTTCCTGTCCTGGCCTGAAGCCTGACCTATAGGCCTGGCTGCTGGGCTGTGTGGCCCCAGGGACTCCCCCAGGCCAGGGAACACAAGTGTTGTGGATTACAATGCCAATGCTTTTAAGGGAAGATATCTCATAACCACTTTTTTCACCAATAATGTTTTAATAGTTTTGCTTCTCCTGGAGTTATAAGTGTTGTTAGGTGCAAATGTCTTAAGTGGAAATTGTAGTGGAGGAGTTGTAGCGTCTTATGGTGGTTTCAGCTTTGTAGTAGCTCTTGTAGTTACTTAGAAAAATACAGTTAAAATATCTTGGAATTACTTTTACACTCCATAATGTTTTGATAATTTTGTTTTTCCTGGAGTTATGAGTGGTGTTAGATGCAAATGTTTTCCGTGAAAATTGTAGAGGAAAAGTCTTAGTTTCTTGTAGTGGCTTCGGTTTGGCAGTAGCGTTTGTAGTTACTTAGAAAAATGGAGCTGAATTTAGCTGGACATTTCAGACAACCACTTTTTTCACCCATAATGATTTGTTGGTTTTGCTTTTTCTGGAGTTGTAAGTGGTGTCAGATACAATGTATTAAATTAAAATTGTAGTGGAGGAGTTGTAGTTTCTTTTGGTGGTTTCGGTTTGATGGTATCTGTTTTAATTACTTAAAAAAATGCAGTTGAATTTTTGGGAAGACACCTGACAACCACTTCTTCACCTATAATGTCTTGATTGTTTTTCTTCTCCTGGGACTATAAATGGTATTAGCAGTAAAGTGTTTAGTGGGGGTTGCAGTGGAGGAGCTGTAGGTTTTGTTGGTGGTTTGTGTCTGGTTGTAGCTGTTGTAGTTACTTAGAAAAATGGAGTTGAAATTAGGGGAAGATATCTCGGAACTACTTTTTTACCTCATCATGTTTTGTTAGTTTTGCTTCTCCTGGAGTAATAAGTCAAGTTAGGAGCAATGTCTTAAATGAAAATCGTAGTGGAGAAGTTGTAGGTTTTTGTGGTAGCTCCTGTTTGGTAGTAGGAGCTGTTGTAGTTACTTAGAAAAATGCCAATGAATTTAGGTGGATATCTGGCAACCACTTTTTTCACCCTTAATGTTTTCGTAGTTTTGCTTCTTCTTGAGTTATAAGTGGTGTTAGGAGTAATGTCTTAAATGGAACTTGTAGCGGAGGAGTTGTAGTTTCTTGTGGTAGCTTCAGTTTAGTAGTAAGTTTTGTAGGTACTTGGAAAAAAACAGTTAAATTTAGGGGGAAAGAATCTCAGAACTACATTTTGTTCATCAATAGTGTTTACATTTTCAATGATTGTGGATTTATAAATAGTGTTAGGAGCAAAGTCTTTAGTGAGGTTTGTAGTGAAAAAGTTGTAGTTTCTTGTGGTGGTTTTGGTTTTGTAGTAGGTGCTGCTGTTACTTAGAAAAATGCAATTAAAGTTAGGGGAAGATATCTCATAACCACTTTTTTTCATCATAATGTTTCGTTAGTTTTTCTTCTCCTGGAGTTATAAGTGGTGTTAGGAGCAATGTCTTGAGTTGACATTATAGTAGAGGAATTGTAGTGTTTCATGATGGCTTCATTTTTTGGGTAGCACTTGTAGTTAGAAAAATGCAGTTAAATTAGGTGGAGATTTCAGACAACCACTTTTTCTTTCGGAATGTTTCGTTACTTTTGCTTCTCCTGAAGTAAAAATTGTAGTGGAGGAATTGTAGTTTCTTGTGGTAGCTTCAGTTTGGTAATAAGTGTTGTAGTTACTTTTAAAAAAATCCAGTTAAATTTAGGGGAAAGTATGTCAGAACTACATATTTTCATCAATAGTGTTTACATTTTTAGAGACTGTGGATTTATAGTTGGTGTTAGGAGCAAAGTCTTTAGTGGGGGTTGTAGTGGAGGAGTTTAAGGTGTTTGTGGTGGTTTGGGTTTGGTAGTAGCTCTTGTAGTTACTTAGAAATATGCAGTTGAAATTAGGAAAAGCTATCTCATACCACTTTTTTCACCAGAATGTTTTGTTAGTTTTTCTTCTCCTGGAGTTAAAAGTGGTGTCAGGAGTAACGTCGTCAATGGAAATTGTAGCGGAGGAGTTGTAGTTTCTTTTAAGGAGGTAGAGAGAAAAAAAGGGAGAAACCTCTTCTACTACTACTACTACCACTACTACTACTACTACCACTACTACTACTACTACTGCTACCACTACTACTACTACTACTACTACGAGTCACTACAGTAGTTATAGTAGTGAGAATGATGATGATGAGGAGGCTACAGATGATGATGATGGTAGTAGTTGTGGTAGTGGTGGTGGTAGCGATGGTGATCCAGACGGCAGAGGTGGGCAAGTGCGGTACTTAGTGCGGTAGTGCGGTAGTACCGCATCACAAAAAAAGTACCGCACTACCGCACACCCGCAAACTTTCTGAAAATACCGCACTACCGCGGACCGCACTAAACAATCCTGCGGTACTTTTTGCGGTATTTAGAAAACTATCGAAGACATTTGCAGCGCGGCATGCTCACAATTTTTTTTATTTTTTATTACAGTGAATTGGACTCAATCAGTCAATCGGTACCATTCATCGGAATCAGGGGTTCAGTCATTATGACTTTTCAGTTATTGTTCAAAATTAAATACTAAATTAATAACTCAGAATAAATCCGTTCGTCACTCAACCCAAGGCGGCGCCCCATGACTGCCTCTGACGATGACTGTACATAGCAGTGTATAACAATACAAGCAAGCACTAACATGATCGCCGCTCAGTCTCATGTCCCGCACAAATGTTTCTTTGATGCATGACATAGACCATAATACATACTATATCTGTTTTTTAACTTTATTGTAACTTCTCTATTTTATCACTCTCTCTCTCTCTCTCTCTCTCTCTCTCTCTCTCTCTCTCTCTCTCTCTCTCTCTCTCTCTCTCTCTCTGTATCGGCGGTAGGCTGTCTTGAGGGGCCTCTTTGACAGCCTGTTAGCTGCGCAGGCTAATTTCACTTAAGGTCTAGGCAGCATGTGGGTAATCTTCAGACAATCGATGATGGCTTGAGAAATCAGCGTGTTTCGGTGGGACTGGAACCTAGTCCAGAGGACCTGCGTGTGTACCAGAGATGCAGATCTAAACATGGCGGGCCTTAGAAGATAAGAAATTTGTATCGCAGCCATGTTGAATGTCACTGAGAACTTTATGGTTGCACTGCGTTATTGAATCCACGCCCCGGGCTCTCCCGCCGGCCGGCGTTTTGTGGGAATGTGTCGCTGCAGGTTGTGACCAGGCCAAGTCTTGCGGGGAAATCAAGAAAACCTTCTCTTCATAGCAGGAAGCTTTAATCAGTTGCTAAAATACATGGACAAGGCTTACATCAATGTTAGTGTTGCTGCTGCTGTTGTAATGACAGGATCGGAGTGGCAGTGACCACAATCAGGGCCCCACCCACACACACACGCCTAGAATGTCAGGCCTCTAAGCAGCAGTTTTAATAAGTGCAGCTCTAAAGTTCTGTTCAGGAACACCTGACAAAGACTTGCCAGAAACACACACAACATAAACACGTCCTGAACATTGTACAGCTTGCTGGCCGTTGCCACTACGCTGCTCCGCGTGGGGCTCAGCCACCAGCAATATTGTTATGACACCCTTGTGAGGCAGTCACCAACCCTAATGATATATATATATCCCGGTGCACTACTCACTATTGTAACATAATATTGTTATGACAGCCTTGTAAATCAGTCAACAATCGATAACATTGGCCGACAACAAAGTTATCGTCTAAGTTTTTTTAGGTGATTTAGGACAATGTTGATGTGCTGAATCCAAACATCTCATTGGTTTTGCGCAATCAGGTCAACTTTTTTTTTATCTATCGTCACATGATGTTTTTTTTACGTTTTTGTCTACACGTCCGGGTGTTTTATTTCTGTATGAGGCAAAATTATTTCTTATTTCTTTAAATAAACAAATTCTGAAGAGTTTACATGCGCCATTTTTTTACTATATGGTATTTTTTGTATTTTGTTGGGACAACAGTCCGGGTTCACTAAGTATCCGTGCTTTCTGTGCATGTTGGATAGTAGGGACAAAGCTCAGCATTACACGAAGAAGGACTGGCCTGTACGGGAGGAACTGGTGCCTTGCAGAGCAAGGAACGTCATAAACATCCCTCTGGTGGACAGACAGGAGACTCTTCCCACCGCTGCACATCAAGCTCGGCTTGATCAAACAGTTCACCAAAGCTCTGGACAAGGATGGCGGCTGCTTCACTTACTTGTGCCACGCTTTTCCAGGATTGACCATGGAGAAGTTGAAAGCTGGCATCTTTGACGGTCCTCAACTCCGTCAACTCATCAGAGATCCAGAGTTTGAAAACTCAATGAATAAAGTGGAACTGGAAGTGCGGAAGACTTTTGTTCTTGTCGTGAAGAACTTTGTTGGCAACAAGTAGGCCAGGAACTACGCAGAACTTGTCACCAATATGCTGACTGCTTTCAGAAGCCTTGGATGCAACATGAGCATCAAAATGCATTACTTATTCTCACATGTGGACCGGTTTCCTGAGAATCTGGGATCAATGAGCGACGAGCAGGGGAAGGGATTCCATCAGGACATGAAAGAGATGGAGACCAGGTATTAGGGATACTGGGATGCAGTCATGATGGCTGATTACTGTTGGACTCTGAAGAGAGACATCCCTACCGCTGAGCATTCTAGGAGTTCCAAGAAACGGAAGTTCATGCCCTGAATTTTGAACAGTGTTGACCTAATATCCAATTTACGTGTACTTACCTTTATCAATGTCTTCTATTCAATGTACACTTATCAATTTTTATAAAAATTAATGAATTGTGTTAGAAAACGATTTTTTTATCTTAAAAAAATATTTCGGATGAGATATATAAAAAAAATCAACTGAAAATGTCACAAAATCGGATTTTTGAAAATCGACTTAGCGCAAAAAACCTGACCTGATCGAAAGAAACGGGTGTCATTTTCGGATTCAGCGGTGCAAATTTGTCCTAATTCAGTTGAAAAAACTTATACAATTTACATTTTTTTTGGAAGCCAGTGTAATAATATATCCCGGCACACTTCACAGTATTGTAACATAATATTGTTAAGATACCCTTGTAAATCAGTCAACAATTCAAAATGATATATATCCCTGCACACTTCACAGTATTGTAACATAATATTGTTATGATACCCTTGTAAATCAGTCAACAATTCAAAATGATATATATCCCGGCACACTACACAGTTCTGTAACATAATATTGTTATGATACCCTTGTAAATCAGTCAACAATTCAAAATGATATATATCCCTGCATACTTCACAGTGTTGTAACATAATATTGTTATGATACCCTTGTAAATCAGTCAACAATTCAAAATGATATATATCCCGCACACTTCACAATGTTGTAACATAATATTGTTATGATACCCTTGTAAATCAGTCAACAATTCTAAATGATGTATATCCCGGCACAGTTCACAGTATTGTTGCATAATATTGTTATGATACCCTTGTAAATCAGTCAACAATTCAAAATGATATATATCCCGCACACTTCACAGTATTGTTGCATAATATTGTTATGATACCCTTGTAAATCAGTCAACAATTCAAAATGATATATATCCCGGCACACTTCACAGTATTGTTGCATAATATTGTTATGATACCCTTGTAAATCAGTCAACAATTCAAAATGATATATATCCCGGCACACTACACAGTATTGTTGCATAATATTGTTATGATACCCTTGTAAATCAGTCAACAATTCAAAATGATATATATCCCGGCACACTTCACAGTTCTGTAACATGATATTGTTATGACAGCCTTTTGAGCCGGTCAACATTCCATAATGATACACCACGGCACACTTACACACACACACACACACACACACACACACACACACACACACACACACAGTTCAGACACTGCCCTGCACAGCGTACATGAGCCGCATGCATTTATAGAAAACCAAACTCACACAGCTAGTCCTCGAGTTACGATGTATGGGACCTACGATCCCTTGCACTTCCGGCCAGGCCAACAGTATTAGTTAAGCTTGGTTAGGTAACGAGGTGACAGTCAAACATCCCGGTGTGGGTAAAGCAGCGGGATGTTTGTTCAGAGTTCCCGTGCTTCCTGCCCTCCCCTTTACCCACCACTCTCTTCACACATTGTCCCAATCAGGCTGGGGCAGGCAGGGGGGGGGGTGAGGCTGGGGGGGCCTAGGC
>NW_026112298.1:37500-42500 GCF_024679095.1 Eriocheir sinensis | reverse complement strand
AAAAATATATGAGAAGTAAATAATGAGTAGAACATTAGAAAAAGAAAAGAAAAATACATGAGAAAAAAGATGAAGAAAATAAAACAGAAGAGGAGGAGAGCAGATATAGAAGAAGAAAAAGGAGATGAAGAGAACGTTTTAGAAGAAGATGATAAAGAAATCCTAGAAAGAGAAACAGGAAAAGAAGAAACTGAAGACGAAGAAAAACAACGACAAACGAAAGTAAGACACAAGAAGAGAAGAAAAAGAAAAAGAAAAAGATGGAAAAGAAAGAAGGGAGCAACAACAACAACAACAACAACAACAACAAGAATAATAGAGTAACAGAAGTGGTAGAAAATAAGCACGCAAAGAAAAGGCAAGAAAGAAGAGAGAAGGAAAAAGAAAATTAAGGAAAAGAGAAATAGGAAAGCAACACACACACACACACACACACACACACACACACACACCTTCCAAAGTCACACCCCAGCAGGTACGTAGCGAGGTCGTCCAGCTGTTTCCCCTCGTCGGCAGTGATGGTGGTGTCTAGTACATCAACACTCCCCCCCCTCACCCTCACGCCGCGGTCCTTCAGGCCTCGCAGCACTGCCTTCCAGCCGTCGGCCCTCAGCGTGGCACCGGGGAACCTGATAAACACATACCTGTTGGCGAGGAAGACAAGCGTCACCGTTTGCGGCAGCCGTCCGTCGTGGCCTGTTCAGAATAGTATAGCAGGAGCATAATTGAAGCTTATTTACATGTGTAGTGACGCTGCGGCCCGGCGGTGCCCATTGGAAAGGTTATTATCGAAGGAAATGGTTACCGGATTATTTAAAAATATCAATGTGTGCCGCACAAAATACTCTCGTCCCTGT
This sequence comes from Eriocheir sinensis, assembly GCF_024679095.1. Lineage (NCBI taxonomy): Eukaryota > Metazoa > Arthropoda > Malacostraca > Decapoda > Varunidae > Eriocheir > Eriocheir sinensis. The sequence goes on along the minus strand of NW_026112298.1, from coordinate 41,643 downwards.
AATCCGTCAGAGGCCATTCATTATAGGAGTTACGTTTTTATATTCAATATCATGTTTCTAATTAGTTTAGCCTACTGTATTTATGTCTCCGTTCTTAAATACATTTGCTTATATGCATGTGTCGTTTAATCTCTGCTTCATTTCAATTATTTTACTTTGCTTTATTCAGCAATATACGTATCTATACAGCTAATTGTTTCCTTGGGACAAAATTCTTGTTGACCAGTGTTCTTCTTTTTCTTCTTCTTCTTCTTCTTCTTCTTCTTCTTCTGATTATTATTATTATTATTATTATTATTATTATTATTATTATTATTATTATTATTATTATTATTATTATTATTATTATTACAACTATTATTATTATTATTATTATTATTATTATTATTATTATTATTATTATTATTATTATTATTATCATTATGATTATCATTATTATTATCATCATTATCATTATTTTTATTATTATTATTAGTTATTATTACTACTAATATTATTATTTTTATTATTATTATTATTATTATTATTATTATTATTATTATTATTATTATTATTATTATTATTATTATTATTATTATTATTATTATTATTATTATTATTATTATTACTACTACTACTACTGTATGTTTATTGTGTTTATTTTCATTACTACTAACACATTATTATTATTATTACTATTATTATTATTATTATTATTATTATTATTATTATTATTATTTTTATTATTATTATTATTATCAGGATCTGGATACATGATGCGCAGGGCAGCCGTACAGGTGCATAACACGCATATTTGTGTTGGCTGTTGGGGGGACGGGGGAGCCGAGTGTGCAGGGGAGGGAAGTGACTCAAGTGTAATTGTTAGTGTTGGTGTGTTGTGGTGACAAGTGAGTGTGTATTTGTATTTTGAATGAGTCTATTGTACCGCAGTCTGTTGAGGGAGGCTGTTCCAGTCACGTATGGTGCGTGGAAAGTATGAGTGCTTGTATGCGTCAGTGTTAGTGTGATATGTTTGGTATTTATGGATGTGTGTGTTACGAGTACGTTGACTGTTTGCGTTGTGTAAGTATGTGTGTGGATCAATATCAATGTGAGTGTTTGTGATCTTGTACATAAGTGTAAGTCTGTGTGCTTGTCTGCGTATGTGAAGAGGGTCCATGTTTATCTGTTGTTTGATCCGTGTTGTGATGCCAGGCGTTCGAGTGTAATTGTTTGTAATGAACCTTGCCGCCTTGGTGTTGATTTGTTCTAACCTATCAATGTTTCTGCGTGTGTAAGGATCCCACACCGTGGGGCAGTATTCAGGTGTTGGTCTCACAAGTGTGTCATAAGCTATGTGTTTAATGTTAGGTGTGCAGTTATGTAAATTCCTCCTCAGGAACCCCAGTGTTCTATTGGCTGTGGCACTGATATGGTCTATGTGAGTGTTGAATGTCAACTTAGTTGAGAGATGGATACCAAGGTACTTGTGTGTGTGAACTGATTTTAAATCTGAATTATGGAGAGTGTAAGTGTGATGGATGGGGTTGAGCGCTCTAGTGAATCTTAATAGTTAGCATTTGTCTCGTCGGAAGTGGGTTTCCACTGCTCGAGGGCGTCCAAGTCGTTTTGTAGTCGTCTGCAGTCGTCAGTAGTCTTTACTGCTCTAAACAGTAAACTATCGTCGGCAAATAGTCAAGTGGAAGAGTTAGGCGTTGACAGTGGAAGATCGTTAATGTACAGGAGGAAAAGAAGGGGGCCTAGAACGGTGCCTTGTGGGACACCTGAAGAAACAGGGACAGTGTCAAATAAGAACACGTTGAGTCCGGTTAGTAAGAAATGCAGTGATCCAGTGAAGAATAGGTCCCGAAATACCGTAGTATCTCAGTATTATTTCATTATTATTATTATTGTTATTATTATTATTATTATTATTATTATTATTATTATTATTATTATTATTATTATTATTATTATTATTATTATCATCATTATTATTATTATTATTATTATTATTATTATTATTATTATTATTATTATTATTATTATCATCATTTTTATTATTACACTGGTCAAAAACAAATTTATCATCTAAGTTTCTAAGTGATTTAGGACAATTTTGATGTGCTGAATCCAAAAATCACATTGGTTTTGCTCAATCAGGTCAACGTTTTTTTTTTTTTATCTATCGCCACATGATATTTTTAAAGTTTTTTTTTTTACCCGTCCGAGTATTTTCTGTTGATATGAGGCAAAAATCTTTTTTATTTCTTTAAATAAACGAGTTCTGAAGAGTTTACATGCGCTAATATTTGACTAACTGGTATTTTTCTTTTGCAGGTAAATGAAGTGGATTCAGCCAGAAGATCTTGCAAAAGTAAGCCCGATGTATTCTGCTACATCTGCGGAGAATACACCGTTGTTCTTAACAGCAATCCAGTCACACGTTTCATAAAGCGTGCTTACCATGCTTATTTTGTTATGAAACTTGGTGGCCAGGATAAAGCTTGGGCGCAACACATGGTATGCAAGACATGCATACCATGCATACCATGAGTATCTGCGTCGTTGGACCAAGGGCAAGAAGAGTTGTCTTAATAAAGGAATTCCCATGGTTTGGAGGGAGGCGACAAACCATGGCACTGACTGCTACTTTTGCTTTATTGATTTGACTGTGATCAACAGAAAGAACCAGAGCAGCCTCAAGTATCCTAATCTTGAATCAGCACGTCGTCCTGTAGCTCATTGTGATGAAATTCGAGTACCTGTCTTCGGAGAACTTCCTGACATTAGTGACGAAGATTCCTTCAGTGCTGAAGAAAATGAAGAAGTGGTTCTTGACAATGATGCTCCACATCCTTATTTCCAAAAGGAGCTAAATGATCCAGTTCGCGATCTCGGCTTGTCAAAGTCCTCTGTCGAACTGTTGGCATCCAAATTGAAGGAAAGAAAATTCCTCTCTGACAGTGCTCTCATTACCTTCTACTGCAACAGACATTAGGAGTATCTCCGTTTTTTTCTCTGAAGAGAAGGACTTGGTGTACTGTACAGATATTGCGCAGCTTCTGCACAAGCTTGGAGTGCCACAGTACCAACCCGAAGATTGGAGACTGTTCAGTGACAGCAGCAAGCGATCGCTGAAATGTGTTCTGCTGCACAACGGCAACGAGTTTGCCTCTGTACCCCTCGCTCACTCGACTACACCTGAAGGAGAAGTATGAAGCGGTGAAGTACGTGCTGGAGAAAATTCGTAATGATCATGAGTGGTTGATTTGTATTGACCTGAAGATGGTGAACTTTTTGTTGGGACAACAGTCCGGGTTCACCAAGTACCCGTGCTTTCTGTGCATGTGGGATAGTAGGGACAAAACTCAGCATTACACGAAGAAGGACTGGCCTGTACGTGAGGAACTGGTGCCTTGCAGAGCAAGGAACGTCATAAACAACCCTCTGGTGGACAGAGACAGGAGACTCTTCCCATCGCTGCACATCAAGCTCGGCTTGATCAAACAGTTCACCAAAGCTCTGGACAAGGATGGCGGCTGCTTTAATTACATAAGAACATAGGAACATAAGAACGTAAAGAGTCTGCAAGAGACCGGTTGGCCTATACACGGCAGCTCCTGTACACTCAACCCCACCTTACCTCACCTTCCATGGCTTTATCTAACTTCTTGAATGTATCTACGGTATTGGCACCCACAACATGGCCCCCATGCCTGTTCCTTTCGTCCACCACTCTATTGGTGAACCAATTCTTGCCTATGTCTTTGTTGAATCTGAATTTGTCTAACTTAAACCATTGCTATGCGTCCTACCTGGCTCTTTTACTATCAAAGTCTTATTGACATCCCCTTTATTAAATCCCTTCATCAATTCATAGACTTCGATCAAATCTCCTCGCAACCTTCGCCTTTCTAGCGAGTGTAGATTTAACTGCTTCAGTCTGTCTTCATAAGGCAAGTTTCTCACCCCCTGAATCATCTTTGTCATCCTCCTCTGTACAGATTCTAACATCTTGATATCCATTCTACAGTAGGGGGACCAGAACTGAACAGCATAATCGAGATGAGGTCTAACTAGTGCTAAGTACAGTTTGAGGATGAATTCAGCGCTCCTATTGCTTACGCTCCTTGAGATGAAACCAAGTACTCTGTTTGCCCG
>NW_026112298.1:0-32500 GCF_024679095.1 Eriocheir sinensis | reverse complement strand
ACTCTCTCTATCAAGGGACTCTACAGATCACGACCCATAAACGGGTTACGCTAAATGGAAGACGCAATAAAAGACATCTGTCTGTATCTGCAAGTGTAAATAAAGGGTATTTTAATGACTTACTGCATGTAGATAACTATTAATAATAGAAATAACATGTAACAATAAATAACTGTTGAATGCGATGCTATAGTCTACTTCGCAAGTTAGGCTTCCCACGTTATTTACATGCAACGCATCAAAATTATCACTTTATGGACCTGAATGAGACGATATATGGGTATCTGAAAGGCTATGAATCGTTCGCGTATGATCAAACTATGATGTTTGATATATAAGTTGTTCCTTCGTGTGCGTGTATGGAAGATTATCGATGCAAAACGGCATGTTTGCGGTTCATATAAGAGGGCTCGAGTTTTTTTTATCGGCGTCGCAGACGCCGATCAACAGATTGTCCATCTTAGTGTTGTTGTTGTTGTTGCTGTTGTTTTCTTCAAGTTGTTTTCCTGGCTTATCCATGCATTGTAGACATGACATTGTATAATAATATTTGTTAGCTCTGATGAACCCTACAACATGGCATTATAAACAGTCAGTTTTTTTTTTCTTTTTTACGTCTTTGTCTGTGACGCCGGTAGGCCTTCATAGTAGGGCCTGATGGTCGGCCCCAGCCTGTTGTGGCGCAGGCAAGTGTTTATAGTGGCGCCATCTTTATTTTTCAGCATTTTCCATTTTAGACCCCTAGTTGCATAATACAAATTGTTTGGGGCGTGTTGGAGGGTCATGCGACGCCGATCTTGCACAGTTTTTGTGCTATTAACACTTGTTTTGTATACACAAACACTCAAATATATCACTGAAAACATAAAGTTGATCTTCATGCAATCACGAACTCACAATGCGCAGGTGCCACATCCGCGTTACCGAGTGGACAGACGGAATGAAACTGACTATACTACTACTTCTACTGCTACTACTGCTACTACTACTACTACTACTACTACTACTACTGCTACTACTACTAATGACTGTATATCTATACCAATAATAATAATACTAATAATAATGGGAATATTAATAATAATAATAATGATAATAATAATAATAATAATAATAATAATAATAATAATAATAATAATAATAATAATAATAATAATAATATAAACGAAACTAATGAGATAATATATTAGCTCGTTCTGGTGTTGGTAATGATGTATTATGATCACAACCAAAATAGCCAAAAGGAAAACCAGATTTAATGATAATCGTGGTGATGAATATCATATCTGTCAATTCACCTCATAGGAAAATTTTTGTGTTATGGTGTACTTGTATCAATTTCAGGATAATTAAAGTGGAAATTAGGTAAGGGCAGGCTTCTTCTGTTTATATATTAGATGGATTGATTGCTAGGTAGCTTAGAAAGGGGATTGACAGATAGATGGATAGAAAGTTTCGGGGTAGGCAGGAGCACAGTGAGTCCCTGTTGTCCGCAGTGCAATGGTGGAGGTGAGTGGACGTGTCTTACCTGGGGGCTTGTTGCAGCAGGGGAGCCGAGGAAGTGTCTGGACGAGGGAGTTTGAAGTGGTGACGCAAGATTAGGTCGGTTAATTTATGGTCATTAAGGGCTGCACCCAAGTCTTCCATTCCACTTTGGTCCCTCGTCAGGTCTATGGTGACTTTCCTTCGACGGATGACAGGCAGAAGGGCAGCGGCAATGTTCACTGTGCCGTCAATTACTCTTATAACTTCATTGGTAACATATTCATTATCATTATCCCGGTTTTCGTCTATATGCTGTGCCACCCTTAGCATGGTGTCGATATCGGGCTCCGTGTCCGCCAGCACAGACAGCCAGTCATTAGTGTCTTCCATCCCAGACTTTTGTAACAGGTCCACGGTTTCCTCTACCGCCTTGACACTGGGACTGCGACGGCTGAGCAGCCCCAGTAGATTACATATCATGTTCCTCAGTGGGCCAAGCTGTAGGTTTTGTCCTGCCATTTTGTGTAGCTCTTTTCGGATGTCTCCTGGGTTGTAGTTGTTACTGAAGCATCCATGAATGTGGCAGGCCGCAAAAAAGTCTTGTAATCCTTTGTGTGGAGCGAAGTAGTGTGGTTTCGTCACCCCGCGTACCGATTGCCGCCGCATGGAGTAAAAGGCTGGCAAGACGTCTTCTATTGGGAGATTATTTTTACTACTGAACTCTTCCAGCTTATTTCGATCTTCATCATCGAGATATATTTTGTCCTGAATAAGGCCTTTCAGTGCAATTTCATAACACTGCTTCAAAAAATTTCCAATATTTATCTGCAGGAGGTGTTCTGTGAGGTGTGAATGACGGCGCAACAGCGTCTCCTTCAGCTTCTCCACACACCAATTTATGATTTCTTGGTAAAGCTCGGTCTGGGTTATGGTGCTTTCTAGTTTATTAGGCTCGTAGTAGATGAAAGTAACGAGGAAGAGGATATTAAGTGGCAGGTTGAACATTTGCTTCCATCCCATCTGCTGCATGACCTTCCTGAGGCCGTCCTCGTCTCTAGACCCCGCGCCACACAGCCAGCGGTAGTGGACTAACGCCATCTCCGTCCTCATATCAACGGAAACGCCCTCTAGCTTGAGATGGGAAAGCTTAAAGTTTTTGGACTTGCTTTTCATTCTTTGTATGGCTTCCGGGCGGGATGTTGAAAGTAAAGTGAAGTCAGGGCAGTCTTTAGCTTGGTTCAGGATGTCATCAAGGAGAGGGCGCGATGTCTCCATCATCTCATCGAGTCCATCGATGATAATGATGACCTTGCTTAGTTTCAGTAAAGGCATCAGAAGGTAGCCATACTTGGAGGAGGCGTAGGGCAGGAGCCTCTTCACCAGCTTCTCAAGAGTGTCGCTAGTCTCCTCCCGGCACACGACCCATAAGAGTAGATGGTAGTGGTCGAGGCCCGCCATGCGGCGATTACCCTCCAGGTAATCGGAAACAATGTATGTAACCAGAGTGGTTTTTCCACTGCCTGCTTCTCCCTCCAACAGTAGGAGGTGTGGCTTGGAGGGTGCACTTTTATTCTGGGCGAGAGTGAGTAGCTCCAAGTAATGGATATTCTCATTTTCCTTATTTTCTTCTTGAATTTTGATTTCTGTAAAAATAGTTTTTACGTTCACTTCGCGATCTTCATGGCCGCTGAGAAAGGAAAGCGGGTTAAAGTGTTTGGCATGGTCAATCTTTTGTTTGAGTTCCTCGTTAGCCTCCCTCTGGAAATGCGGCAGATACTCGTACGAGAAGTTCCGTATTTCAGCATTACCAATCTTCTCGTCCCTGATGGCATGGACCAGCTGTGTCACTTCGTTCTTCTTCTCGACACACTCCACCCCGTCTGTGTTGTACTTCTCCTTCGTGGCTTGTAGTGTTTCATCAAAGTCTTCCTGCAACTTTTTAAGTTCGGTTAGGAATACATGTTGAGTCGCTGTTTTATGTACATCATGCACCAAGACATTCCTCGTGTCCTTTATCTTCTTGACCAGCCTAGCAAGGTCAGTAGTATCATCCAATCCTTCGCATGCCACTGTGATCGCTTTAAAGAGCAAGGTAATATCAAAGCTGCTACATGAAGGATCAATAATGATCATTTGCTTCTGATCTCTATCGAAGCAATTTCTTTTTTGCCTTGTGGTCATGTTCTTGTATTTGGCCGTCGAGGTGTCCGGAAGCCTGGCGAGGTATTCGATGAGGGTTTCGCTCGGGTTCTTGCCTGGTGTCCCGCACAGGAGGGTGTACGTCATCACCTTCTGGCCGGCCGTCTCCAGGACGCGCAATAACTTCAAACGGAAGCAATCACTTTGCGTGAAGACCGCCATCTTCTGTCGGTGGCTGCTGGTTGGTGTCCAGGACGCTTGGTTACCTGTAAGGACGTACATGGCGTCATCACTCACTCGGGAGGACACAGTGCCGGTGTGGCGTCGACTCCTCTCCCCTTGTTTTAGTCCGTCCGTCTTGTTTACATACACACAGGGTGGATGAATTTTGGCACGGTACCGTGTCTGTTGTCGACTGCTTGTCAGACGAAGGGTGCGGGTTATCTCATTTACCACATTTACCGACATACAAGGGGTGTAGGTTGTCTCATTTATCACATTTACCGACATACAAGAGGTGCAAGTTATCTCATTTATCACATTTACCGACATACAAGGGGTGCAGGTTATCTCATTTATCACATTTACCGACATACAAGAGGTGCAAGTTATCTCATTTATCACATTTACCGACATACAAGGGGTGCAGGTTATCTCATTTATCACATTTACCGACATACAAGGGGTGCAGGTTGTCTCATTTATCACATTTACCGACATACAAGGGGTGCAGGTTATCTCATTTATCACATTTACCGACATACAAGGGGTGTAGGTTGTCTCATTTATCACATTTACCGACATACAAGGGGTGTAGGTTGTCTCATTTATCACATTTACCGACATACAAGAGGTGCAAGTTATCTCATTTATCACATTTACCGACATACAAGGGGTGCAGGTTATCTCATTTATCACATTTACCGACATACAAGGGGTGCAGGTTATCTCATTTATCACATTTACCGACATACAAGGGGTGCACGTTGTCTCATTAATCACATTTACCGACATACAAGGGGTGCAGGTTATCTCATTTATCACATTTACCGACATACAAGGGGTGTAGGTTGTCTCATTTACTACATTTACCGACATAGAAGGGGTGCAGGTTATCTCATTTATCACATTTACCGATATATAAGGGGTGCAGGTTGTCTCATTTATCACATTTACCGACATACAAGGGGTGTAGGTTGTCTCATTTACTACATTTACCGACATACAAGGGGTGTAGGTTGTCTCATTTACTACATTTACCGACATAGAAGGGGTGCAGATTATCTCATTTATCACATTTACCGACAGACAAGGGGTGCAGGTTATCTCATTTATCACATTTACCGACAGACAAGGGGTGCAGGTTATCTCATTTATCACATTTACCGACAGACAAGGGGTGCAGGTTATCTCATTTATCACATTTACCGACAAACAAGGAGTGCAGGTTTTCTCATTTATCACATTTACCGACAGACAAGGGGTGCAGGTTATCTCATTTATCACATTTACCGACAGACAAGGGGTGCAGGTTATCTCATTTATCACGTTTACCGATATACAAAGTGTGCAGGTTTTATTTATCACATATACCGATATTGTCCCACCCAAATTTATTTTAATTTGTATTGAAATAAATTACAACGTACGTTTTGAATTTGAAAATGCTTTAAATATGAAAGTTTGTTCTTGCACCCTTTGAATGTCGGTAAATGTGATAAATGAGATAACCTGCATCTCTTGTATCTTGATATATGTGATAAATGAGATAACCTGCACCCCTTGTATGTCGGTAAATGTAATAAATGAGCTAACCTGCACCCCTTGTATGTCGATAAATGTGATAAATGAGCTAACCTGCACCCCTTGTATGTCGGTAAATGTGATAAATGAGATAACCTGCACCCCTTGTATGTCGGTAAATGTGATAAATGAGATAACCTGCACCCCTTGTATGTCGGTAAATGTGATAAATGAGATAACCTGCACCCCTTGTATGTCGGTAAATGTGATAAATGAGACAACCTACACCCCTTGTATGTCGGTAAATGTGATAAATGAGATAACCTGCACCCCTTGTATGTCGGTAAATGTGATAAATGAGACAACCTACACCCCTTGAATGTCAGTAAATGTGATAAATGAGACAACCTGCATCCCTTGAATGTCAGTAAATGTGATAAATGAGACAACCTGCACCCCTTGTATGTCGGTAAATGTGATAAATGAGACAACCTGCATCCCTTGTATGTCGGTAAATGTGATAAATGAGACAACCTACACCCCTTGTATGTCGATAAATGTAATAAATGAGACAACCTACACCCCTTGAATGTCAGTAAATGTGATAAATGAGACAACCTACACCCCTTGAATGTCAGTAAATGTGATAAATGAGACAACCTGCACCCCTTGAATGTCGGTAAATGTGATAAATGAGACAACCTGCATCCCTTGAATGTCAGTAAATGTGATAAATGAGACAACCTGCACCCCTTGTATGTCGGTAAATGTAATAAATGAGACAACCTGCACCCCTTGTATGTCGGTAAATGTGGTAAATGAGACAACCTGCACCCCTTGTATGTCGGTAAATGTAATAAATGAGACAACCTGCACCCCTTGTATGAGAAGCAGTTGGCAATGGACACGGTATCTTGCTGAAATTCACCCATCCCCGTGTAATGAAACACAGTGGAATATATAATTCAAGGGTACGAGACTCGACGCCACAGCGGGAAAACTCCTTTACGCCTCGCACTTGCACGAAGTTATCTACCTCTAAAACACTTGCGTGGCCAATTATGTTGAGGCCCTAGACTCGTAGCACCGACACACGGGCCTTCATTTCTTCATGTAGAAGATTATTTTCCTTTTGTTAAAGAATTAAAGAGTTTGTCGTGTGGTATCTGACACCTTGTTAGTTTTCATCTGCAGTCCTTATATACCAATACTCCACTTGGAGAAACTATTACCATATGCATCAATGAACTATTTCAAGATAGTATTTGGCTTTGACAAGAAACAATTTCCTACGCTGTTGCCATTGTCTGTATAAGAGTTTATTCATGTCAATAAGCACGTGCACACACACAGGTCGATGGTGCAGCCGTGTACAGTCCTTTAGGTCGTATGCTTGCTGACGTATTTCTCTCTTAGCACGAAAATAAATAAATAAAGGAATGTTCGTGGGATTTCAAGCCACTCTTTTCCGTCGTATTGTGGACGACACATTTATAGTTTTCAGGGAAAAGGATCAAGTTCAATTTCATTTAGGGCATTTCAGTTCTTACCATGCTAACCTAAAGTTTACTGCAGAAATTGAATATAATGATACAATGCCATTTCTTGACACTGATGTCAAGAAATTGCAACGGAATAGTTTCTACATTGGTATATAGAATATAAACATTTACGTTGCTAACCACAAAATTTTCTCCGTTTATCTCTATTTCCGGTAAAAGGAATTTGGTCTTTGTCACACTTGTTGCCAGGGCGTATAACATTTGTTCAAGTCACAGTACTTCATTCTGCACACTGAATTACAGTTCATCAAACAAGCCTTGTTTGCAATCGATTTAGTGATTTTTTTTGTGTATACAAACCGGTAAACAATCAGACAGACTATTCACACCGAGAGAGCCACAGGTCGCACCATATGCTTATTGGTAAAAGTAGCTTTTTCCTCTGAATAGTAGACTGAGTTTTTTTTTTACAGCAAGGGAGGAAACTCGAGGGCAAAAACAAAGTCAAGAACGTAAAGTCCCGCTAGACGCTGCTCCGGCAAAATAGAATAGAACGAGAGGCCAGAAGAGAGGTCAGTTTCGGGTGGAGAGGCGTCCTGATACTCTTCTCTGGAAAGAGTTCAAGTCATAGGCAGGAAGAAGTACAGACGAAGGAAGGATGTTCCAGAGTCTAGCAGCGCAAGGGGCAAAATAATGAAGATGCTAGTTAACTCTTGTATGAAGGATTTGGACAGCATAGGGATGAGCAACAGTGGAAAGTCATGCGCAGCGGGGCCGCGGGAGGAGGGGAGGCATCCTATTAGCAAGTTCAGAGGAGCAGTCAGCACGAAAGTATCGATAAAAGGTTGAAAGAAATGCAACATTGCGGCGCAATTTAAGAGCTAGAAGACTGCAGGTAAGAGGAAGGGAGTTGATGAGACGAAGAGCCTTAGACTCCCCTCTGTCCAGGAAAGCTGTGTGAGTGGAGCCCCCCACACGTGAGATGTATACTTCATCTGGGGGCGGACAAGGCCTCTGTATATAGACATCATCTGAGAGGGGGAAAATATCTGGCGGAGACAATAAAGAACGCCTAACCTCGAGGAAGCTGACTTATCGAGAGAAGAGATATGAGGTTTCCAGTTAAGATTATGAGTTAATTAAGGATAGACCGAGAATGTTTAGTGTAGAAGAAGTTGACAGCTGAGTATTGTAGAAAAATAGGGGATAGTTGTTTGAAAGATTGTGTCGAGTTGACACTCTTGACAGGTGGAGAAACTAAGTTTTTGAGACGTTGAAGGATACCAAGCTCCTCCTGCCCCAGCCAGAAATGACAGCGTTCTGCAGTGTCCAGTCTAGAGGCTTGTCATTCGTGTAAGGAGGGTCTTATGATAGATAATGTTGAGTGAAGCAGAGTAGGAGGAGTAAGAGTGGATAGGACAGTTTATTTTGGAAAGATCATCAATGAACAACAGAAGTGTGGGATGTAAAATAGAGCCCTGTGGTACACCACAGTTGACAAGTTTAGGGGAAGAACAGTGACCGTCTGCCATAGCAGAGACAGATCGGCCAGAAAAGAAACTGGAGATAAAGATCCAGAGAGAGGGATAGAATCCTTAGGAGGATAGTTTGGACAGGAAAAAAATTGTGCCAGACCTTATCAAAAGCTTTTGAGATGCCTAAAGCAGCAGCGAAAATTTCACCGGAACGGCTGAAAGAGGATTACCAGGAGTCAGGTAGAAAGACAGGGTCACCAGTAGAACGCCTTTTGCGGAACCCAAACTGGCGATCAGATAGGAGGTGAGAAGTTGATAGATGTTTAAAAAAATTCGGTTAAGGATTGATTTAAAAGATTTAGAAAGACAGGAAAGTCAACATATAGGACGGTAGTTTGAGGGACTGGTACGGTCACCCTTCTAGGGCACAGGCTGTATGAAGTCTTACTTCCAGCAGGAAGGAAAGGTTGATGTTGAAAGGCAGAGGCGAAAGAGTTTGAGCAGGCAGGGTGTCAGCACGGAAGCACAATTTTTAAGGACAATAGTAGGCCCTCCATCGGCCCCGTAAGCCTTCTGAGGGTTGAGGCCGGAGAGGGCATAGAAAACATCACTCCTAAGAATTTTAATGGCAGGCATAGCTGAGTCAGAAGGGGGAGGAGTGGGAGGGATATGCCCTGCATTGTCTAGAATTGAATTTATAGAGAAGGTTTGAGCTAAGAGTTCAGCCTTTGAGACATATGTGACAGCTGTGCTGCCATTGTGACAAAGTGGAGGTGAGAAAGATGAAGAAGTCAAATTGTTAGATAGCCAGGTGCTAGAAGTCTCTGGAAGAACTAGAGAAAGGATGGTTTTGACATTTTCTATTGATGACGGAGTTTTTGGTTAGTTGGATTTGGCACGATTCCGGGTGGAAGTTTACATATTATGATTAGCATTAGTGCGAAGGCTCTGGTACTTTTTGTGAGCTGTCTCTTTATTTATTATAGCACGAGAACAAGCGTGCTTGAACCAAGGATTCTGCGTGGGGAGTAGACAAGGAGCGTGGAATGTGTTAAATGAACATTGAAATATCCTAAGATGGAGATTTTAGCGAGGGAGTGTGAGTCAAGATGTGTTCCACTTTGGAATTTAAAGTGAAAGAATTTTACATAGATGGTTGACTTAGGTGAGGGACAAACAACAGAGATGTACTTAGTAATGGAATGACAACAAAGTCTCAGCAAGATGGTGGAAAATTCTGAAGAGTTAAGGTCATGGGGACGATAGCAAGTTATGTCGTTGCTTTAAGAGGCGCAATATTCAGCTTTGAATTGAAATATAGGATAGCGTTGGTTGAAAGGAACAGAGTAGAGATAACTGTCAGTGGCCTCTGAGATCTGGGTTTCGGTTAGGAAGCGAAGGAGTGGTTTAAAGTAGGGGGGAGTGTGTTCCTCAGAATGGAAGTTAGAGCAAAGACCGCGAATGTTGCAAAAGTTGAAAGAGTTATCAGGACACTTCTTATGGTCGGCGCCAAAAGGAAGTCCAGTCTGAGGTCAATTTTGATTCCCTTCCCCAGAAAAAAAGAAGGAGAAAGTGATGTGTGTGAATGTAGTGTGGTGTAGAAAGAGAGAGGATTTGTCTTTAGAGAGCATGCTGAACTACTCTCCGGTGCTGATGAGACAACAGAGAAACGGAAAGTGAGGACACGGAGGTTCCTTGACAGGTTTGCAGCACCCTCTCGGCCCTCTTATATATCTCACCGGGAGTAGCTTACGCCCAATTCGGCAGGTGTCTAACTGTCTCTTCTCTCCCTGGATGAGTTATTATGTGACTTTTATTCTTAGATAAATGTTAGGGTGATTTTTAAACATGGGAAAATAATAGGTAGCTTACCCTTTTCAAATTGAAAGACTCGATCCCTAACGAGCTGCAGGCATCTGTGGTCTGCATTTGCATTATGCTGAGAGGGGCGGCTGAGTGGTCACCGTGCGGTTCGGCAGGTTCGCGTCCCGCCCTTCGCCACAAACAAGCTGGCAATTTTTCAGTCATCGCCGAGTGGCCTAAGACTACCTACATTCTGACCTGAAGACCACCTATCAACCCGGACTCTAAATTATCTCTAAAAAGAGGATCAAAGGTGGCCTCCGGTGAGCAGCATTGGCCAAACAAGATGGCACCACTATAAACACTTGCCAGCACCATAACGGGCTACGGCCGGCCACCGGGCCCCACCAAGAAAGCCAACCCCAGTCATAGGAGACAAAAAAAAGGCAAACGAAGCGCTAATCTAGGATTCGAATCATGGCGGTAGAATTGGTGGAGTCGCCACGGGCCGCTAATCCCGCTGAACGAGGTGAAGCCGCCGACCAGTCACTAACTGCCACCCTTGTCGTCACGATGGCGCTGACCCGGGTGAGAGCTCTCGCCCACCGCCTTGGTTACTGCCTTCAGGCCACGTCTTGCCCATTGAGACGGTGTTGATTTTGATTGCCGCACACTTACTGATGCGGTAGAACTATTTCATAAATACTAATATAATTTTCTGCATAATAAATGGAGGCAAAAACCAATTTCAAGATTCTGCAAGCTTATCCCACCACTAATTCACTGATGTTTCTTTGCTTACCTGTTTATCTGCCACTAACCGGCAATGACAGTCGGAGTGTTCATAATTTTAGCAGCTTTTAAAGCTCTCTGTAAACTTTTCCGGAATAGAAATACCTCATATGTTAATAGGTTTCAGCAACAGCTTTGAGTAACTATGCTGATGGTCTCGTAGCTGAACTAGAAATGATTCTACTAGGGTAATTCCACACCGCGGAAACCCAGGTGGCCTGTGGACTGACGAGCCTGACCTGACTGAACACCTGACATTTGCCAGGTATCCCGCATCGTGAGGGCGAGAGGATGACAGTTAACGACAGTTCGGTGGCTTCACTGGTCAGGGGCTGAAGTCGACTCGACTCATTGTACCTCCACGGTTTGAACCTGTGAACACGTGGCTAGATCGGTTCGAACCACTAAGCGTTTCCGGGTCTGTGTCACAGTTTTGCGAGAAAAACATTTTAACAGAGCCTCGGACAAAGATGGAATTTTTGGGGAGGATGTTTGAGACACCGACCTTATTGGCTAAAATAGGCTTAGGTGCCAAATGTGGATGATTACGGCACTTGTAGGAGTAACTTTAGGGCAAACTTCGCTAAAATATACGGGCACGGGGAACGAGGCCAGGTGTGTCGTCATGTGTGTACCGCCTCTCGTTCATGTCGTGACGTCGACGTGATGTTTAACTATGACGTAGTAGTAATCACCGACTCAACCAGCAGTCTCTCTCTCTCTCTCTCTCTCTCTCTCTCTCTCTCTCTCTCTCTCTCTCTCTCTCTCTCTCTCACACACACAGATTAACAATAGTTCAGCCCTGTACATAGGGATGATGCTAGGGATGATGAACTGAGGGCCAGGCCAGGTGGCAGGGGGCGTGGCGGGACGTACCAAGCAGGGCAAAGTGGTAAAATGGTTAACAACCGCTGCTCTACGTTATACGCATGCAGCACCAAAGGCCGTATTTTCCAGGCAAGGGATGAGTAGTTTCCTGCGAATGAAACTCAAATAACATTTTCATATGAGCATCATCCCTATGTACAGGGCTGAACTATTGTTACTGTGTGTGTGTGTGTGTGTGAGAGAGAGAGAGAGAGAGAGAGAGAGAGAGAGAGAGAGAGAGAGAGAGAGAGAGAGGACTGCCGGTTGAGTCGGTGATTACTACTACGTCACAGTTAAACGTCACGTCGACATAACGACATGAACGAGAGGCGGTACACACATGACACTCCTAGCCTCGCTGCCCGTGCCCGTATATTTTAGCGAAGTTTGCCCTAAAGTTACTCCTACAAGTGCCGTCATCATCCACATTTGGCACCTAATTGGGTCGCGGTTTCAAACTTTCTCTCCCAGAATAGCATCAATGTCCGACGCCCTGTGAAAATGCTATTCTCGAAAACTGTGTGACACGAACCCGGACACGTTTAGCCTAGGTTAAAACATCCCGGTTACTAGCGTTTAGCAGAAGCATATTAGCTGAACCACCGTCCAGTGCTGCCCGTGAGCACTCGCAGCTCTATGATCACGCCGTAAGAATAGGTTCCTTTTCAGTCTTCCCTGTGCATTCCCGTGCGTGCGACGGGGCTCCCGATTGTCGACTCTTTTTTCCCCCGTCACCCACAGGCCACCGCTGGCTGACAACCAGCAACCACTGGACCTCCTACGCCTTCAAGGTAGGATAGGTTGTGTCTTATGGGGGGCCTCGTTTTTCATCCCTGGAACAATCAGAGTGCATGACTGCGGCACCAAATTGATGGATGAATCGCACATAATTATGAAGGTTGGATCACGAACAGTTTTTTTGCAACTTTGTTTTTGAAACATGAGTTTCCTTTTCCCTCATGAATTTCGAGATGCTGAGCATGTTTTTCATTCCACGTATATTTCCTTCATCCGAGGTGTGTGTTGAGCTATTTCTTCATTTGCAAACATTCCTTTACCTTCTGTTTTGATAATATTGGAATTAGTTTTTTTTCTTTTTCGCGTCACAATTTCACGTATTTTTTTTGTTAATCCTTATAGGTGATCCTCCCCTGGCACCTACAACAGCACGGAGGCTCCCGATTATGGCTCTTTCAATGCTTTATTCACAACTGCAGACAGATTGCAAATCGATGCTACCAAAGCCATTCAGCACAAAGTTAAGTCTTGAAAAAGTTACCTTAGAGATACGGTGCTGTTGCCACCGACATACGTACGAAATGTAGCTATAGTCTGTCCAAATTAACTTGGCCAATTTGCACCGAGAAGCCCCTCCCCCATTCTGCTAAGCTCCGCCCCCCTTTCACCTGATTGGCTGTGTATGACGTCATACATTGTATGAAAGACACCTACCAAATATATATGATTCAGATGATGTATGTAGTTTCATAACTACAAAGTATTCGTAAAATAATTGAATAACTGAACCCTACTTTAATAATCAATGCCATCACATAAAACACAAAGTATAATAATAATACTGCCAGTTTTAAAGGGAGAACGGGCCCTTCAAAGCACGCACTGAAGGCTATGATAGTAGGCTATCTATAAGGTAATGCACACTTTTCGTCATTATTTCTTACACATCTCTTCCACATAGACACACTAAATATAATCACACAATTAATGGGCAGGGATAAGAAAAGACTGAGTAGAAGTGGTTAAGGTGTTACAGAGGGTGGACAGGAGAACTGTTCTATAGAGGATGATTGCAGCGAGTAAGAATATGTCCAGAAATACTTGGACACACACACACACACACACACACACACATGCACACACACACTCGAACACACATTGTATATATATATATATATATATATATATATATATATATATATATATATATATATATATATATATATATATATATATATATATATATATATATATATATATATATATATATATATATATATATATATATATATATATATATATATATATATATATATATATATATATATATATATATATATATATATATATATATATATATATATATATATATATATATATATATATATATATATATATATATATATATATATATATATATATATATATATATCAGGGGTGGATCAAATAGAATTGTAATTGTATCTGTATTTGAATTGTAATTAAATACAATTTTAATGTATTTGTATTTGTATTTGTATTTTAGCATCCAGAGAAAAAGTATTTTGTATTTGTATTATGGAACCCAGAAAAAAAGTATTTTGTATTTGAATTTATTTTTTGAGTCAAAACCATTTGAGGAGGATATACACACTCGCAGAGAGAGAGAGAGAGAGAGAGAGAGAGAGAGAGAGAGATTTACATAGATTTACATAGAAAATCAGACCACACAGACCCCATGGTCCAGACTTGGTGGTCTGCCCTTAAACCTAAGTGATTTTACATTAATCAGAAGACTCCAAAACGTTGCATTTCTACTCTAGTTGATATTAAGTTGAAGGAAGTGACGGTCGAGCTTATTTTTGAAGGAGTCAATCGTGTTACACTGGACCACTGATGGTGGAAGCTTATTCCATTCTCGCACTACAACGTTGGTGAAGAAAAATTTGGTGCAGTCTGAATTTACTTGTCTACATCTGAGTTTTACGCCATTGTTCCTCGTGCGCAGAGTGTCATCGATCATAAACAATGTTGATCTGTCTACATTCGTGAAACCATTAAGTATTTTAAAACATTCGACTGTTTTTTCCTCGGAGGCGACGTTTCTCAGTTTTCCTCCGGAGGCGGTTTTCAAGAGAACATGTTAAGGGTAGAAAGCCTTTCTTCGTAGGATTTGTTGCGCAAGGAAGGGATCATTTTCGTGTCCCGACGCTGAACACCTTCTAATTTAGCAATATCCTTTGCATGGTGGGGAGACCAAAACTGTACCGCATATTCCAAGTGGGGTCTGACTAAACTGTTGTAGAGCGGGAGTATTACATCTTTATTCTTGAATACAAAGTTTCTTTTAATGAAGCCCAACATTCTGTTCACTTTATTTGCTGCATCGATGCATTGCTGTGAGAATTTGAGGTTTGACGCGATTTTGACCCCAAGTCTTTGACGCATTGAACGCTTTTGAGTTTAACGCCGCGCATTTCGTATTTGTACTTCTTATTCCTCGTTCCAACTTGAAGGACCTGGCACTTGTCTACGTTAAAGGGCATCTCCCATCTATCCGACCAAGCTGAAATTTTGTGCAAATCCTCGTGGAGGCTTTGCCTGTCTTCGTCAGTGAGAACCGAGTTACCAATCTTTGTGTCGTCTGCAAATTTACTAATGCGGTTATTGAGTCCAACATCCACGTCGTTGATGTAAATAATGAAGAGCACTGGGCCAAGGACCGAGCCCTGAGGGACGCCACTAGTGACAGGCGCCCACTCTCAAGAGAGAGAGAGAGAGAGTGAGTGAGTGAGTGAGATTTTGCCAAATCCTTCGACAAAGTCCCGCACAAAAGATTGACATTAAAATTGAAATACTACGGTATTTCAGGACCTATTCTTCACTGGATCACTGCATTTCTTGCTAACCGAACTCAACATGTTCTTCTTGACGGATTTTCATCTGACACTGTCCCTGTTTCTTCAGGTGTCCCACAAGGCACCGTTCTAGGCCCCCTTCTTTTCCTCCTGTACATTCACGATCTTCCACTGTCAACGCCTAACTCTTCCCCTAGACTATTTGCCGACGATAGTTTGCTGTTTAGAGCAGTAAAGACTACTGATGACTGCAGACTACTACAAAAAGACTTGGACGCCCTCCAGCGGTGGTAGCGCACCTGACAGATGCACTTCCGACCAGCCAAGTGCAAACTGCTAAGATTCACCAGAGTACACAACCCCATCCATCACATTTACACTCTCCATAATTCAGAACCAGAATCAGTCCACACACGCAAGTATCTTGGTATCCACCTATCCACTAACCTTAAGTTCAGCTCCCACATAGACCATATCAGTGCCACAGCCAACCGAACGCTGGGGTTCCTGAGGAGGAATTTACATAACTGCACACCTGACATTAAACGCATAGCTTATGACACACTTGTGAGACCAACACTGGAATACTGCTCCACGGTGTGGGATCCTTACACACGCAGAAACAATGATAGGTTAGAACAAATCAACACCAAAGCGGTTAGGTTCATTACAAACAATTACACTCGAACGCCTGGCATCACAAATAACAGATAAACATGGAACCTCTTCACTTACGCAGACAAGCACACAGGCTTACACTTATGTACAAGAGCACAAACACTCACATTGACATTGACCCACATACATACTCATACAACGTAAACAGTCGACGTACTTGTAACACACACATCCATAAATAGCAAACATATCACACCAACACTGACGCATACAAGCACTCATACTTTCCACGCACCATACACCGCTGGAACAGCCTCCCTCAACAGACTGCGGTACAATAGACTTATTCAGAAAACAAATACACACTTGTCACCACAACACACCAACACTAACAATTACACTTGATTCACTTCCCTCCCCTGCACACTCGGCTCCCCCGTCCCCCCAACAGCCAACACAAGTATGCGTGTTATGCACCTGTACGGGTGCCCTGCGAATCATGTATCCAGATCCAGATCCAGTGAGAGAGAGAGAGAGAGAGAGAGAGAGAGAGAGAGAGAGAGAGTCTATGACGCGTATCTAATAGATACAGTAAACTGATCTACTGCTTCAACTTGGCAAATACATTACAGTCATCTATCAAAAAGAGGTTGCATCCATTTCTTGAGAGGACTGATGTCATTGCCGCAGCTGTCAAGAACCCCAGGTTTAAGCTGGCATGTAAGGAAATGCAAAAGAAAAACTTTCCAAGATTGTGGACCTAATAATTTCCAAGTCTTTTCAGTCGACCTTGAAGAAGAAAACAATTCAAGAGAGTGAGCCTTTCGTCTCCATGAGCATCAATCAAGACGAGGCTGGCATGAATGCAAAACAACTTCGTCTTTTTGCCTACATGCCTCCAGCTGGGCAAATGATGGCAAGCGCATCAACAAACGACACTACAGTGGTGAAGGCTGAACTTGAAACGTACCTGGAAGAAGGTGGTCTGCTTTTTTATGTCAACCTACTGAGGTACTTGCGTGATACAAAAACGCTTCAAAATTTTGAAGCACTTTGCCAAGGATATTCTGCGTAGGGTGCTGTGCAACGTCGGCACCATCTGAGAGGGTGTTTAGCAAGGCCGGCAATTCTTATACTTCTGAGCGAGCAAAACTCGGCCCGGAATCCTTCCTGGCATAAATGATGATAAAATGCAATTATGATATGTAAAGAGTAAACCTGTGTGAAAAAAAAAGAATGTTTATATTTTTTACATAAGTTCAGTAGAATTTTTATTTGTATCTTTGAAATCTGGAATAGGTGTATTTATATTTTTTTCGTATTTCTTTAACCAGTAATTGTATTTGTATTTGTATTTTTTGATTCAGGAATAAAAGTATTTGTATTTGTATTCGTATTTTTGGAATCCCGAACAAAAGTATTTGTATTTGTATTTGACTTATAAAAAATCAGTATTTGATCCAACCCTTATATATATATATATATATATATATATATATATATATATATATATATATATATATATATATATATATATATATATATATATATATATATATATATATATATATATATATATATATATATATATATATATATATATATATATATATATATATATATATATATATATATATATATATATATATATATATATATATATATATATATATATATATATATATATATATATATATATATATATATATATATAAAGCAAAGAAGACAGCACAAGGGCACAAAAAAAAGAAACATAATAAAAAGCCCGCTGCAAAAGAATCCGAAGAGGTGGCCGAAAGAGTTCAAGTCGTAGGCAGGAGGAAATACAGATGAAGGAAGACTGTTCCAGCGATTACCAGCGTGAGGAATGAAAGAGTGAAGATGCTGGCTAACTCGTGCGTAAGGGATCTGGACAGTAAAGGGATGAGCTTGAATAGAAAGTCATGTGCGGTAGGGCCGCAGGAGGATGGTGAGGCATGTAGTTAACAGGTTCAGAAGAGCAGTCAGCGTGGAAATATCGATAGAAGATAGAAAGAGAGGCAACATGGCGGCGAAATTTTAGAGGTAAAAGACTATCAGTAAGAGGAGTATAGCTGATGAGACGAAGAGCCTTAGACTCCACTCTGTCCGAGAGAGCTGTGTGAGTGGAGCCCCCCCACACGTGAGATGCATACTCCATACGAGGGCAGACAAGGCACCGGTATGTGGATAGCAACTGTGCGGGGAAGAAGAACTGGCGGAGACGGTACAGAACGCCCAACCTCGAGGAAGCTGATTTAGTGAGGGAGGAGATGTGAAGTTTCCAGTTAAGATTTTGAGTTAATGATAGACCGAGGATGTTTAGTGAAGAAGATGGTGAGAGCTGGGTGTTGTCGAAGAATAGGAGATAGGTGTTTGGAAAATTGTGTCGAGTTGATAGGTGGAGAAATTGGGTTTTTGAGGCATGGAAGGACACAAGGTTCCTTTTACCCCAATCGGAAATAATGGGAAGGTCTGAGGTCAAGCGTTCTGTAGCCTCCAGGCTGGAGTTATGTAATTCCTGTTGAGAGGGTCTTCTGTTGAAAGAAGTTGAATAATGGAAATTGGAGTCATCAGCGTATGAGTGGATAGAAAAGTTTGTTATAGATATTAGATCATTGATGAATAACAGGAAGAGAGTGGGTGATAGAACATAGCCTTATGGAACACCACTGTTGATAGGTTTAGGAAAAGAACAGTGATCGTCTACCACAGCAGAGATAGAACGGCCGGAGAGGAAACTGGAGATAAAGGGACAGAGAGGGATAGAATCTGAAAGAGGGCAGTTTAGAAAGTAAAGACTTGTGCCAGACTCTATCGAAGGGTTTCGATATTTTTAGCGCAACTGAGAAAGTTTCATCGAAACGGCTAAGAGAGGATGACCAAGAGTCAGTTAAAAGAGCAAGAAGATCACCAGTAGAAAGCCCCTCGCGGAACCCATAATGGCGATCAGATAGAAGGTTAGAAGTGGTAAGGTGCTTTTGAATCATCCGGTTAAGGATTGATTCAAAAGCTTTAGATAGACAGGAAAGTAAACCTATGGGGCGGTAGTTTGAGGGTTTTGAGCGGTCACCCTTTTTAGGCACAGGCTGTATGAAGGCGTACTTCCAGTAGGAAGGAAAGGTAGATGTTAATAGGCAGAGACGAAAGAGTTTGACCGGGCAGGAAGTCAGCACGGAAGTACAGTTTTTAACCCTTTGGCTTCGGCTATGAGAAAGCCGAAAAGTGGCCGAGAAACGTCAACATTACACTGCATTTTGAGACTAAAAGAAAAGAGCATGGAACGTACATCAGAGTACTCCTCTCATAACCATAAAGCTGATAAAAATATTTACTTCTACTCAAACTCCATTCTTTTTCGGTGGTGTTTGTTACAAAATAAACAGTCTTGTGACGCGTGGTATCTAGCCGAGAGTGGCTTGTTGTCTACTTTAGAGAATTTGACAAGTGATTACTGTGTGGATAGCTAATTCAGTCTGCCATGACCTTACAGCACCACCTATGACAAAAAAGCCCATCTCAAGATCACTCACCCACCATTGTGACCAAGGGCATGTAAGGTGGATTGCTCTACGCCACAACCGCCTACAATTAGCTCGAATTATGGGTTTTATGGCGAGCCCTTTTTAGGGTCCACCGTACCACAACAACGACTAGTGAAAGCCCAGAAAAGGGTCTGCCGACGTTCTCGGGTTAAGGACAATAGGAGGCACTCCATCAAGTCCATAAGCCTTCTGAGAGTTGAGGCCAGAGAGGGCATAGAAAACATCATAATGAAGAATCTTTATAACAGGCATGAAAGAGTCAGAGGAGGGATGAGTAGGAGGAATATGCCCAGAATCATCCAGAGTGGAGCTGTTACAGAAAGTTTGAATGAAGATCTCAGCATTAGAGATAGATGAGGCGGCAGTGCTGCCGTCTGGGATAAGAAAAGGCGGGAAAGAGGAAGAAGTGAAAATGGAGGAGATATTTTTGGCTAGGTGCAAATAGTCTCTGGAAGAATTAGAGAAAGCAAGGTGTTGACATTTGCTATGGATGAAGGAGCTTTTGGTATGTCGGAGTATTTGACACGATTCCGGGCGGAAATGTAAAGGTCATGGTTAGCAGGAGTTCGAAGGTTCAGGCACCTTTTCTGAGCTGCCTCTCTATCTTTGATTGCACAAGAACAAACGTGATTAAACCAAGGCTTTTTAGCCTAGGTAATAGAGAAAGTACGTGGAATGTATGCTTTCAATCCAGAGACAATCACCTCTGTAATGCGCTGGGTACACACAGAGGGGTCTCTATCCTGGAAGCAGTAATCATTCCACGGGAAATCGGAAAAGTACATCGTCAGTTCGTCCCACCGAGCTGAGGCAAAATGCCAGAATCATCGCATCTTTGGTGGGTCCAGAGGATGTACAGTAGCGATAGGACAGGATACAGAATAAAGGAAGTGATCGGAGGAGCCCAACGGAGAGAACAGTTTGACAGAGTAAGTAGAAGGGTCAGAGGTAAGGAAGAGGTCTAGAATGTTGGGCATGTCTTCAAGACGGTCGGGAATACGTGCTGAACCAACTGCTCTAAATCGTTGAGGATAGCAAAGTTGTAGGCTTGTTCACCAGGCTGGTCAGTGAAAGAGGATGAAAGGCAAAGCTGGTGGTGAACATTGAAATCTCCTATGATGGAGATTTCAGCAAAGGGAGTGGGTCAAGATGTGCTTAACATTAGAGTTCCAATAGTCAAAGAATTTTACATAATTAGTAGAGTTAGGTGAGAGATAAACAGCACAGATGTATTTAGTAAAAGAATGACAATAAAGTCTTAGACATATGGCAGAAAATACAGAAGAGTCAAGGTCGTAGGGACGAGATAAAGTGATGTCGTTGCGCACCTAGACGCAACATCCAGCTTTGGATTGAAATTTTGGATAGAGATAGCAGGAGGGAGCAGAGTAGAGATTGTCGTCAGTAGCCACAGATACCTGTGCCTCGGTAAGGGATAGAAGGTGAGGATTAAAGGAGATTTTTTTTTTACAACAAAGAGAGAGGCAGCTCAAAGGGCAACTAAAAAACAATAAAAAAGCCCACTACTCGGCTGCTCTAAAGAAGTGAAACAAAAGAGGTGTAGCCGAAGGAAGATCAAATACAGGAGGTGTCTGATACCTCCTCTTGAAGAATTCAAGTCGTAGGCAGAAATACAGATGAAGGAAGATTGTTCCAGGTTTACCAGCGTGAAGGATGAAGAGTGAAAGATGCCTGGTGCTGATAAGATGAAAGTCAATGCAGCAGGCGATTGCTGAAAGTCAGAAGGAAACTTGATCGATAGAAGATGAAAAGAAACAACATTGCGGCAGACAGAAAATGGCGACACTCTGTCCAGAAGAGCTGAAACCCACATATGACATGCATACTCCATACGAGGGCGACAAGACCCCTGTATGGACGCTTAACTGTGCGGGGGAGGAAAGAGACTGGCGGAAGTGTGCCAACTCAAAGCAATTTAGTAAGAAGATGAGATAAGTTTCCAGTTGAGATTTTGAGTTAAGGATAGACCGAGGATGTGTTTGTGAGTGTTGAGGGAAGGTGATAGCTGGGTGTTGTCAAAGAATAAGGAATAGTTGTTGGAAGATTGTGTCAGTGGATGGGTGGAGAAACTGTGTTTTGAAGAGGAGCTTGAAGGACACAGGTTCTTCTTGCCCCAATCGGAAATAATAAAAAATGAGTCTGGGAGTAAAGAGTTCTGCAGCCTCAGCCTTGAGTCGTTAAGTTCTGAAGGGTGGTCTTCTAATAAAAGGGATTGGTAATGCAGAGTGGAATCATCGGCGTAGGAATGGGATAGGACAGTTCGTTTTGGAAGAGATCATCAATGAACAACAGAAAAGAAGAGTGGGAATGGGATAATGACCAGAACCCTGTGGGACACCACTGTTAA
Source organism: Eriocheir sinensis (assembly GCF_024679095.1). Lineage (NCBI taxonomy): Eukaryota > Metazoa > Arthropoda > Malacostraca > Decapoda > Varunidae > Eriocheir > Eriocheir sinensis. The sequence goes on along the minus strand of NW_026112298.1, from coordinate 10,570 downwards.
TAGATTTAGGGGAAGAACTGGTGACCGTCTACCCGACAGAAATAGAACGGTCAGAAAGGAAACTGGAGATAAGGTACAGAGAAGGATGCAAACCGTAGGAGGGTAGTTTAGAAAGCAAAGATTTGTACCAGACCCTATCAAAAGCTTTTGATATGTCAGCGCAATAGCAAAAGTTTCACCGAAACGGCTGAGAGAGGATGACCAAGGAAGTCAGTTAAGAAGGCTAGGAGATCACCAGTAGAACACCTTGCTTGCCGGAACCCATACTGGCGATCAGATAGAGAAGGTCAGAAGTGGAAGGTGCTTTTGAATCTTCCGGTTACAGGATTGATTCAAAAGCTTTAGATGAACAAGAAAGTAAAGCTATGGGACGGTAGTTTGAGGGATTAGACGGTCACCCTTCTTAGGTACAGGCTGTGTGAAGGCATACTTCCAGCAGAAGGAAAGGTAGATGTTGACAGGCAGAGGCGAAAGAGTTTGACCAGGCAGGGTGACAGCACGGAGGCACAGTTTTAAGGACAATAGGAGGCACTCCATCAGGTCCATAAGCCTTCTGAGGATTGAGGCCAGAGAGGGCATGAAAACATCATTTGAAGAATCTTTATAACAGGCATAAAGGAGTCAGAGGGGGATGAGTGGGAGAATATGCCCAGAATCGTCAGAGTGGAGTTTTAGAAAAGTTTGAGAGAAGAGTTCAGCCCTTAGAGATAGATGAGACAGCAGTGTTGCCGTCAGGACTGAGTGGAGGGAAAGATGAAGAAGTGAAGTTGGAGGAGATGTTTTGGCTAGATGCCAGAAGTCACAGGAAGAGTTAGAAAGCAAGGTTTTGACATTTTCTATTAATGAAAAGAATTTTTGGTTGGTCGGAGAATAGATTTGGCACGATTTCGGGCAGAAATGTAAAGTTCATAATTAGCCATTAGTTTGAAGGCTCTGGTACCTTTTGTAGCTACCTCTCTATCATTGACAGCACGAGAACAAGCGTAATTCAACCAAGGCTTTTTAGCGTGAGGTAGAGAAAGAACGAGGAATGTGTGCCTCCATTCAGAGACAATCACCTCTGTGATGCGCTGAGCACACACAGAGGTCTCTATCCTGGAAGCAATAATCATTCCACGGGGAAATCGAAGAGTACATCCTCAGGTCAATCCCCACCGAGAGCTGAAACAAAATACCGAAACATCGCCTCTCTTCAAGTGGGTCAGAAGATTGGCCACAGGAGCGATAGAGGACAGGAGATGCAGAAATAAAGATTGTGATCGGAGGAGCTAACGGAAAGAACAGTTTGACAGAATAAGCAGAAAGGTTGAAGGTAGGAAGAAGTCTAGAATGTGGGCCCGTCTCCAAGACGGTCAGAATACGTGTGAAAGATTGCTGGACCAACTACTAGGTCGTTGAGATATAAAAATTGTCAAGGCTTGTTCACCAGGATGGTCAGAGAAAGGATGACAAAGCTAGTGGTGGTACCATTGGAAATCTCTGGGATGGAATTTCAGCGAAAGGAAAGTGGGTCAAGATGTGCTCCACTTTAGAATTCAAAATAGTCAAAAGAATTTTACATAGATTCCAGGTAGAAATTGGGTGAGAGATAAACAGCACAGATGTATTTAGTAATAGAATGACAGTGATGTATGGATAATTGGAAAATTCAGAAGAGTCAGAGTCGTGGGCACGAGAGCAAGTGATGTCGTGCACATGGGCTGTTATCAACTTTGGATTGAAATTACAGAATGAGAGATAGTGGAGGAACAGAGTAGGAATTGCTGTCAGTAGCCTCAGAAACCTGTGAACTTACGGTAAGGCAGAAGGATGAGTTTAGAGGGAGAGATGATGTTCATGGTTTTCGACTAAGACCGCGAATGTTGCAGAAATTGAATAAAGTATAACTATAATTATCAAAAATGCTCATAATAAGTACTAACATTGGGGGAAAATTTTTGTGCGTCTCTACAGGTTTGAATGGCAAAGGGCGGAATCCAGTGGGCATTTTGAATGCGATAAACTTTCGTGGAATAGGTTTGATTTTGGTGTGTTGAGGCAGCGCCAGGATAAAGTTTTACTACTCTAGTGACATTTGAGACAAATCTGTCTCACAGCTATATGTGAGGACATGGGACACCGAGAGGACAGTACTGATTGTACAATTTTCAGCTTTGTGTTTGCTTGTTTATCGTCTTATGTGTGACTCATCAATGATCCCCAGCTGAGGTATAAGAAATAGCAATATACAGAACACGGAAGTAATATAGCACAACTTGAAAGCGGCAGTGGTCGCGTTCCGCATGCCACCGGGGTTTCCGCGATGTTACCAAATTAAGTATTTATGGTAGGATAATTATTATTTTACGGTGCTTTACCACTGCAATAACATGTGAGCTGCATACATGTGTGAGATAGACATATGGGATACAAACATTTCGGATGGTGGTTACGGAAATACAAACATCTTCAAACTGAGGCCTCGAAAGTGTAAAATTCGATTTTTTAAAATTATTATTATCGTTGTGGTAAACGATGGAATAGAACAGTTTTCGATAGAACCAAAGCTAATCAGAAACGACGCCAACGAAGGTGAAAAATTCAGTAGCGGAGATTTGGCGGGAAGTATGAACATGATGGCGACGTTAGATAGCGTAAGGACAATTTTGAAAATCCGCCTCTATTTTGTGATGCGGAATACAATGAACTGTTTATATTGGCATGGACAAATTAATTGGATAAATATTGCGGCAAAAATACAAGAAAAGTAGGCCTATGTGAAATGACATGACAATCATGTCTATTCATACTCTGATAAAAAGCTAATACCATTGTTGCTATCAATCATGAAGTTAATAAGATAAATACTTATTATTAAATAATATTATTTGAAAGTATGAGATTGCTCTACTTAAGCCACTTAACATGCACTCCTTGGAAAGGTGTAGACTGCGTGAGGACTACAGTGAGGTATTTAAATGGATTAGATGGAGTAACAAGGGCGGTCTAAAGATTGTTCAATTAAAAGTCAGAACACGCACTACCGGGTATAAGTTAGATACGTTCAAGTTTAGAAAAGATATAGTAATTGGTTCACGAACACAGTAGTGGAAGAGTGGAATAAATTGAGTAAACGTATATGAGGCAATTGAAACCCTCAAACGAAGATTATATTAATTTATTGATGGGAAAGGAATACGATGAGCAACCTATCTTCAGGAGCTGCCATGTGTAGGGCGTCTGGCCTTTTATTTGTCTCCTTATGTCGTAACTTTGTGTATCTTTGTCTTTGGTGAATCTGAAGTTATTCATCTTAAATCATTACTATGTCGTACCAGGCTCTCTTACCATAAGAACCTCATTCAAATCAGTTTATTAAAGCCCTTCATTATATTTTTTACAGGAAAGGAAGCAGCTCAAGGAATAAAAAAGTGTAGAAAAAGGCCCGCTAAACGCTGTTCCTAATATATATATATATATATATATATATATATATATATATATATATATATATATATATATATATATATATATATATATATATATATATATATAACAACACCAACTATCACCTTCCTCACACACTAAACATCCTCAGTCTATCCTTAACTCAAAATCTCAACTGGAAACTTCATATCTCATCTCTTACTAAATCAGCTTCCTCGAGGCTGGGCGTTCTGTACCGTCTCCGCCAGTTCTTCTCCCCTGCACAGTTGTGTCCATACAGGGGCCTTGTCCGCCCTCGTATGGAGTATGCATCTCATGTGTGGGGGGCTCCCTCACACAGCTCTTCTGGACAGTGGAGGCTAAGGCTCTTCGTCTCATCAGCTCTCCTCCTCATACTGATAGTCTTCTACCTCTTAAATTCCACCATAATGTTGCCTCTCTTTCTATCTTCTATCGATATTTCCCTTTGACTGCTCTTCTGAACTTGCTAACTGCATGCCTCCCCCTCCGCAGCCTTGCACTCGACTTTCTACTCATGTTCATCCCTATACTGTCCAAACCCCTTATGCAGAGTTAACCAGCATCTTCACTCTTTCATCCCTCACGCTAGTAAACTCTGGAACAATCTTCCTTCATCTGTATTTCCTCCTGTCTACGACTTGAACTCTTTCAAGAGGAGGGTATCAGGACATCTCTCCTCCATTTGATTTGCTTTCAGCCACCTCTTTGTTTCTTTTTAGGACAGCAGTAGCAGGCTTTTTATTATTGTTTTCTTTTTTTGTGTATACCCTTGAGCTGCCTCCTTTGTTAAAAAAAAAAAATATATATATATATATATATATATATATATATATATATATATATATATATATATATATATATATATATATATATATCAGTAGACACCGATCACTTTTTTGTTCCGATCGATCATCCGATCAGTTTCAACTCATCCGATTCCGATCATCCGATCATCGTTTAAGTACTGCTGTTCCGATCACCATTCCGATCATCCGATCATTAAAACTTATAATAATTACTATTATTTTTAAATAATAATTACAAAAGAACACCTATTTTAGGCGTTCTTTAGTAATATATTTCAAATAAGTAATAACTTAATTATTGCTTATAAATATCTTTATTTTCCTCTTTCTTTTGGTATACAGGTCATGGTAAAGAAAAATGTTATATTAACTTCTTATTTTAATTTATTTAAGTCTATTCTTTTATTCAATTTCTGAAAGTATGAAAAAGAATAACGTTCGCTATTTTAACTTTTGTTTGAGTTGATTTAGATTTTGACAAACATTTTCAACTTTTAATATATTTTATCATCGATATCTAGGAAATATTTTTACTATTCTATAAAACAGTGATAGTGATCATTAATCTCCTATCCTTCCTGATTAAATAGTTTTCTGAATAAAAGAATTGGTCCATAAATAAATTAGTTACAAGAAGAACATAAGCAATAAGGTTTAATTTTAAGTGAGCCGGTGTGTCATCTGCCATCCACGTATCCTAAGACATCCATCCCGATCTGCGCATGCGCGAAACCCGATGTTACAAACACAGTGTTGATATCGTAGTTTGTCAGGCAAGATGGCGGCAAACAGCATGGCAGCTTTTATGGAAAATGGCCAAATTCAAGAATGACACGGACCCCATAATTCAGATAGCCTACCATTAAATGGAAGAATCCGAAACATGACCATCAATCAGAAGAAAGTAGGTTATCTCATTTATCACATGTTGACATACAAAGAGTGTGGTTATCTCATTTATCACATTTACCGACATACAAGGGGTGTAGGTTATCTCATTTATCACATTTACTGACATATAAAGGGGTGCAGGTTATCTCATTTATCACATTTACTGACATACAAGGGGTGCAGGTTATCTCATTTATCATTTACTGACATACAAAGGGGTGCAGGTTATCTCATTTATCACATTTACTGACATACAAGGTTTCAGGTTACCTCATTTACAAGGGTTTAGGTTATCTCATTTTTCACGTTTACTGACATACAAGGGTAGGCGGTGGCTGAGTGATTAGCGTGAGGGCCAGCATTCATCACGCCATGGACAATGTCGATTCGAATCCCCACGCTACCACCTGGGATTTTTAGTCACCGCCAGTGGCTTAAGACTACTCACAGGATGTCAAAGACCACCAATCATCCCGGATTCGAAACCGTACAAGCGAATCAAAAAGTTCAGGGGCAGCATGAGCCAAGCATAACTAGCGCCACTATAAAAATTGCCTGCACCATGACGGGCTTGGGGACCACCAGGCCCCTGAAGAAACCTACCGGCGCTTTAGGCTGAGATGTAAACAGAAAAAAAAGTTACCTCATTTATCACATTTACCGACATACAAAGTGTGGGTACCTCATTTATCTCATTACCGGCATACAAGAGGCTGTAGGGTACCTCATTTATCTCATTTACCGACATTCAATGGGTGTAAGGTATTTCATTAATCACATTTACCTAAATACAAGGTGTAGGTTATCTCATTTATCACATTTACCGACATACAAAGAGCAGATTATCTCATTTATCACATTTCAAACATAAAGGGTGCAGGTTATCTCATTTATCACATTTATCGACATAGAAGGGCGCTGGTTATCTCATTTATCACATTTTACCGACCTCATTTACCTCATTTACTGACATACAAAAGGGTGCAGGATGAAACTTTCTTATTTCAAGCAATTTTCAAATTCAAAACATACGTCAAAATTTACTTTTAAAATATATAAAAAATCTCAGGTGGAACATATCGCGATAGGCAGTCGACAAACACACGGTATCGTGTCGCAATTACCGTATTGGCTATACAGGCAGCGAAGCATGCGGCCACTCAACTCAAGCTGAATTAATAATTTTCCATAGAGTTCAAGTTATAGATTAGAGTGCGTCTGAGGCTGTCTCAGGATACACTCCATGATGCCACCGTCGCCCAAAGCCGATGATTGCACACTTCACTCCAACCCGATTTCAGTTTTTTCTCCATGGTAGGTAGAAGTAAAGTGTATGCAGTCGCTGACTTAGAGCGGTGGCGGTGTCACGCTTGAGCCTCAGGCAAAATTGAGCCCAGGCATCCATGCCTCTGTTATCTTAGCTCAAGCTCGTGTATGTGGGGTTCTTTTCGAATGATATGGCGTCTAGAGCTAGCATGATCATCAAGCCATCCTCCAGCAACATTCATTTTTCTCAGAAAATAGGATACAACATATTTCCACAGGTGAATACTTAGGCCATGTTCACACAAGTTGCGACCCGACCCTTGAGATTTTTCGCGATCGTATCGCATGCATCGTATTGAATTTTCTGAACAACAATAACGCTCGTGAACACTAAGTACTGGAACCTAATCAATGGTGTAAAGCAATAGTGAATAATGAGTGAAAAGAAACTCTCAAGAAATAAAATCCTTTTCTCCCTCTTCCTCCTATTCTTCCTTCTTTTCTTCTTCTTCCTCCTCTTCCTATTCTTCCTTCTTTTCTTCTTCTTCTTCCTCTTCTTCCTTCTTTTCTTCCTCCTCTTCTTTCTCCTTTTCTTCTTCCTCCTCTTCCTCTTCTTTCTCCTTTTATTCTTCCTCTTCCTCTTCTTCCTCCTCCTCCTTCTTTCCTTTTCTCTTCAGCTTCTCGCCTCTTTCTTCCACTCTTCCTTTTCCTCTTCCTCTTCTTCTCTTCCCTTCTTCCTCTTCTTCTTCTTCTTCCTCTCTTATATTCCTCCTCTCCTCTTGTCCTTTCTCCTCTGCCTCTTACTCTTCTTCCTCCTCCCCACTCCTTTACCTCCTCTTCTTCCTCCTTTTTCCTCTTCTTCCTCCTCTTCCTCTTCTTTCCTTTTCCCTCTTCCCCTCTTTTCCCCCTCCTCTTCCTCTTCTTCTTTCCTTTCCTCTTCCTCTGCTTCCTTTTCCTCTATCTTCTTCTGTCCTCTCTTCTTCCTGTTCTTCCTCCTCTTCCCTTTTCTTCCTTCTCATCTTCTTCTTCCTTTTTTCTTGATTTGCTCTTCTTCTACATCTCTTCCTCTTCTTCTTCCTCCTCTCCACCTCTTCTCTATTTCCTCTCTTTAACCTCTTCCTCTTCTTCATCCTCCTTTTCACCCTTTTTCTTCTCTTCTTCCTACTCTTCCTAGTCTTCCTCTTCTTCCTTCTTCCTCTTCTTCCCTCTTGTCCCCTTCCTCTCTTTTCACTCCTCTTCTTCTCTTCTTCCTCTTCTGTCTTTTCCACCTCTTCTGTTTCCTTCCTCTTCTTCTTCTCTTCAAAAACTATTTTGCTCCTTTTCCTCCCCTCTTCTTCTTCCTCTTCCTTTTCTTCTTCTCTTTTCCTCCCTCTTCCATCTTCCTCTCCTTCTCTTCTTCCTCTCTCCCCTCCTTCCTCTCCTCCTCTTCTTCCTCTTCTCTTCTTCATCCTCTTCTTCCTCCTTTTTTGGTGATGATGGTGATGGTGAGTGATGATGATGGTGGTGATGGTGATGATGGTGATGATGAGTGGTGATGATGATGGTGGTGATGATGATGGTGATGATGATGATGGTGGTGATGATGATGGTGGTGATGATGGTGGTGGTGATGATGATGGTGGTGATGATGGTGGTGTTGATGATGGTGTGATGTTGATAGTGGTGATGATGGTGATGATGGTGGTGATGGTGATGGTGATGGTGATGATGGTGATGGTGATGGTGGTGATGGTGATGGTGGTGATGGTGGTGATGGTGATGATGATGGTGGTGATGGTGATGGTGGTGATGGCGATGGTGGTGATGGTGGTGATGGTGGTGGTGATGGTGATGGTGATGATGGTGGTGGTGATGATGGTGGTGATGATGATGGTGGTGATGATGGTGGTGGTGATGATGATGGTGGTGGTGATGATGATGGTGGTGATGATGGTGATGATGATGGTGATGATGGTGATGATGGTGGTGATGATGGTGGTGATGATGATGGTGGTGATGATGTTGATGATGGTGATGGTGGTGATGATGGTGTGATGATGGTGGTGGTGATGATGGTGGTGGGTGATGATGGTGATGATGATGGTGGTGATGATGATGGTGGTGGTGGTGATGATGGTGGTGATGATGATGGTGGTGATGATGGTGGTGGTGATGATGGTGGTGGTGATGATGATGGTGGTGATGATGATGATGGTGATGATGATGGTGGTGATGATGATGGTGGTGATGATGATGGTGGTGATGATGATGGTGGTGGTGGTGGTGATGATGATGGTGGTGGTGGTGGTGGTGGTGGTGATGATGGTGGTGATGATGGTGGTGGTGATGATGGTGGTGGTGATGATGATGGTGGTGATGATGATGGTGATGATGATGGTGATGATGGTGATGATGGTGGTGATGATGGTGGTGATGATGATGGTGGTGATGATGATGGTGGTGATGATGATGGTGGTGATGATGGTGGTGGTGATGATGGTGTGGTGATGATGATGGTGATGGTGATGATGGTGGTGATGATGGTGGTGATGGTGATGGTGATGGTGGTGATGATGGTGGTGGTGATGATGGTGGTGATGATGGTGGTGATGATGGTGGTGATGATGGTGGTGGTGATGATTATGGTGATGGTGATGATAGTGGTGGTGGTGATGATGGTGGTGGTGATGATAGTGATGATGGTGGTGGTGATGATGGTGGTGATGATGATGTTGGTGATGATGGTGGTGGTGATGATGGTGGTGGTGATGATGATGGTGGTGATGATGATGGTGGTGATGATGATGGTGGTGATGATGATGGTGATGATGATGGTGGTGATGATGATGGTGGTGATGATGGTGGTGGTGATGATGGTGGTGATGATGATGGTGGTGATGATGGTGGTGGTGATGATGGTGGTGATGATTATGGTGGTGATGATGGTGGTGGTGATGATGGTGGTGGTGATGATGATGGTGGTGATGATGATGGTGATGATGATGGTGATGATGGTATTGATGGTGGTGGTGATGATGGTGATGATGAAGGTGGTGATGATGGTGGTGATGGTGATGGTGATGATGATGGTGGTGATGATGGTGGTGATGGTGATGGTGATGATGATGGTGGTGATGATGATGGTGATGATGATGGTGATGGTGATGATGGTGATGATGGTGGTGGTGATAGTGATGATGGTGATGGTGGTGATGGTGACGATGATGGTGGTGGTGGTGATGGTGGTGGTGATGGTGATGGTGGTAAATTGCAGCTCACCTTCTTAATCTACAGGATGTTACGGTTTGTTTGTCTTTGCGTGGTGACAAGGACGAGCAGGTGGTGAGTGGTGGAGGGTGGTGGTGGCGGAGGGTGATGGTGGTGGTGGAGGTGGTGAGGTGCGGGTACATAGTGGTGATGGTGGTGGTGACATGCTCACTTCACCATCATCACCATCATCAGGAGGAAGAGGATGAAGAAGAAGGAAGAGGAAGAGGAAATGAAGGAGAGAGGAGGAGAGGGAGGAAGGGAGAGGAAGGGAGAGGGAAGATGCAGAAGAGGAGGAAAGCAGAGGGAAGAAAAAGAGGAAGAAGAAAGGAAGAGGAAGAGAGAAGAAGAGGTAGGGAGGAAAAGGAGGAAGAAGAGAGGAAGAAGAAGAGGACGAGAAGCTAGGAAGAGGTGGAAAAGTATAGAAGAAGAGGAGGAAGAAGAGGAAGAAGAGGAGGAAAAGAGGGAAGGGGACAATAAGGAGGAAGAAGAGGAAGAAGGAAGAAGAGGAAGAGTAGGAAGAAGAGGAAGAAAAGGAGGAAGAGGATGAAGAAGAGGAAGAGGAAGAAGAGGAGGAAATAGAGGAAGAGGTGGGAGAGGAGGAAGAAGAGAAAGAGGAAGAGGAGGAAGAAGAAGAGCAAAATCAAGAAAAAGGAAGAAGAAGATGAGAAGGAAGAAGAAAAGGTAGAGTGAGAGTATGAATGAGGAAGAAGTGTAGGATGAGTTTCTTGGAATAGGAGGAATAGTAGGAATAAGAGGAAGTGGAAAATGAAAAAGAAGAAGAGGAAGAGTAGTGTGAAATGAGTGAAGATGGAAAAGGAGAAATAAGAGGAAGAGGAGGAAGAAGGAAAGGAGGAAGGAGGAAGGAGAGCAGGAAGAAGAGTAAGAGGAAGAAGAGGAGGAAAGAGGAAGAA